>NC_085138.1:360648343-360735503 GCF_035046485.1 Aedes albopictus | reverse complement strand
CATGTTTTAGTGTAGTTATGATTTTTTGAAGTTCAAAAATAGTCGAAAAACACAAAATTGATTTGATGCACCTCTTAATTTTAATGGATTTGGCTGAAATTTTGACCAGTTACTTCTTTTAGGATGCCAATCAAAATATGGGGGTGGACTTGAGAATCAGAGAACATTTTTGAAAAGCTGGACAGGCCTATTACCTACCCTAGTAGTAATTGATTATTCACAAGTTGAAAAGTACGCAACATATACAGCTTCCGATTTGTCTGCAACAAAAAATAGAGATCATGTCATTATCTGTAACCAGCTGGGATAAAGAGTAATCCCCACGCTTTCTTTGTTGCTTGTTTTGTGCATCTTTTGTCTGACAATTCTCTTCACTGTATGGGCACAACAGAGCCGGAATCACTATGGAATCTCACTTGCTTGAGCAACTTGTTGAGAAACTTCCAATCTCTGGAGAATTTTACTATGATTTTCTGATAGGATTTACAAAATAATGCTTGGAGGAAACTCCCGAAAGAATCCTTAGAAGAATTCCCATGAGAATATCTGGAGCTTTTTTGAGATTTCCTGCAAAAAAATCATCAAAAATCCCTAAATAAAGTCTTTTAGTGGGTATTTTGAGAAACCAAGATGAGCTCCTGAAATAACGTCTGCAAGAATTCTATTATAAACTCGTGCAGTAGTTTTCCAATGATTCCTGAAAGAATTCATCAAAGAAACTTGTGAACGAATTCGTAAAAAAAGTCCTGCTCAAATGGCACAAGACCCTACCTTGGGAAATTCCCTAAAGAAATTCTGTGACGAAGTCCTTAAGCAACTTCGGAAAAATAATTTTAACGAATCCCTTGAAAAATAAAATAAGGAATCCTGATAGCAATTCCCCAAAACAAAGTTGGAGAATTTCCCCAAAGAATGCCTTAAATTATCGTTCTGGAGAAAATTTCAATAATTCTGAAGGGATTCCCGGAATAATGTTTGGTATTTCAAAAAAATGCATGGAGGAAGTTCATAAGGAAACCTTGATGGAAGACCTGATTGAGTCGTTTGAGGAATTCCCACAGGATTGCTTACAATAATTTCCATCGGAATTTCTAGAGTAATTCTCGGAAAAGTCTCTGGACAAATTTCCAAAGGAGTACCTAGGGATCCCTGAAAGGATTGCTAAGGCCATCATCGATGGATTTCCATTAAACATCCCTGGAAAAATTCTTTTGAAATCTCTGAAAAATCTGTCAAATTTTCGTTCGACTTGAATAAAAACCCCCTAAGAAGAATTCGAAAAAACACTGTTTGTTTTTACAATATTTTTCAACCAAATTTTAACACATGAAGTGCATATCCTTCAAATTTAGGGATTTGATAGGGATTTTTGGATAGAACACCTGGTTCCGGAGTTATTCCGGAATAAAAATGGGTCATTGAAATTGTCCATATTGGGAAAAGTGAATTTCGATATGAGAAAACTTTAGTTTTCAGACGTAATTGAACTAGAATGATAGAAAAATATGTCTTAAATTTCATCCCGGTCACTTACGTGCCTTGGAACCAGTTTTACGGATGTTTCGAGGAACCGCTTCCGGGGTCAATTTTTGAATATAATTCAGTACCTCATACGACACCTCAAATTTCTTGATTTTTTATGATATATCATTCTGAGCTATTTTTATGATATTCGAAATAATTCGTCCATTTTGGAATCCATATGCGGATTTCACGGAAATCGGTACCGGTGGTTCCGCGGTCCATTTTTCGAAGATGAATAAACACATATGATTTTGAAACTTGTAGCATATGAATATATTTGGGTATTTTGGAATCCGTTTACCGATTTTCCGGAATCATGTTTCCAGGGCCATGTTTTGAAAATGATTCAATGCTGTCACTATACTGGTGTATGGAATTCCCATCCTGACATAGAAGGCTAGAATTCTTGCTGGATTATTTCGAGCAATCTTCCTGCAATTCCTCCAAAAAATTCTCCAACGATTCCTTCAGGGACTCTTCCATGGATTTCTCCAGAACACCTCTACCGATTACTCCAGTAGGGCAATCCTCTTGGCATATATTCAAGGAACTTTTGGAGGTAGCTATCGACTGAGGAATCTGGAAACCTGGGACGATTTTCGGCTTGGCAGTCGCAATTGCAATCAAACGATCAGATATTCTCCTTCATCCGACGTAATAAACATCGAAACGTCGGATGAAGGAGAATATCTGATCGTTTGATTGCAATTGCGACTGCCAAGCCGAAAATCGTCCCAGGTTTTTATTCAAGGAACTTCTTTTAGCATTCCTCCAGCTATTTCGGATGGGATTTCAGAGACTTATTATCTCCCGAAATACTTCTTCTAAAGATTTCAGAATTATATAATGATTGCGTTAAATCATCCCAGCAAGAGATTTTAGGGATAAATCCCAGGAGAATCCCTAGAATAATGCCGCAAGGTATTATAGTAAGGGTTTCTGGATGAGTCATGGGAAGAATTGCTGGAAGAACCACAGCAGAAATTGCTTGTGAAAGGCCAAGAGGAGTTCGTGGAGGAATATCATGAGAAATTTATGAGAAAATCTTTGGATAAAATCTACTGGATAAAAATTCTGGAGGAATCACCGGAAGAATCTATGGAAAAATCACTGTAGGAAATCTTAGAAGGATTCTGGAATGTACCATTGTAGAAATTTCAACAGAAATCCTAGGGATTACTGGAGGAATCCATTCTGAAATTTCTAAAGAAACCTAATCAGGAATGTCTGGAAAATCAAAAGAAAAATTTCTTAAAAGAAATACTTGCAGAAATATCTCGAGAAGTCCCTGAAAGAACTGGTAGAGGTGTTCTGAAAGAATCCACAGAGAAGACCCAAGGCCCTGATGGAATCACAGGAGAAGTTTCTGAAAAAATCTCAGGAAGATTTCCCGGGAAAATTTCAGCAAGAATGCCAGGATAAATACAATTACTAAAATCATTCTTAGAGGTACGAAGGAGTCCTAGAAGGAATTGCTGGTAAGGAATTGCTGGTAGAACCACAGCTGCAATTGCTTGACGAATCACAACTGAAATTTCTGGATAAAATCTCTGAAGATATTCCTGGAGAAATCACTGGAGGAACTTCTGGAATAATCCATGGAATATTGCATTGAATGATCCTACAAAAAGTTCTTGAAGAATTTTCTCGAGGAATTTCTAGAACTTCAGGAGATTTCATATAAGGTATTTCTAGAGACATCCTAGTAGGAATTGCTGGAAGAGTTTTAAAGAGTTTTTTTTTTTCATTTTGAACTTTTTTTTTTCATTTTTTATGTCTTCCGTAGGAGTAATTTTTTTTAAGTGGTTGCCCCTTATTACTAGTTTCTAAACGTTGTCTATTTTTTGTGTTATTTTAATGTTTTTTTTTTACCAAAAGGCTATTTGCAGTTCAATAGGAATATATGAGCCTATCTTGATGCATAGGAAATTCATTGCCTGTATTTCCTAAGAAATCGTTTTTCTTGCATCGCAGTACGCAGTTGTTAAGAAATGATTCAAATAATATTCTCTGGTGGTAGTTTCTACCAGTATCCATCGAGAAATATCTTGAGCGAAAATGGGCATAAGGATTTGTGAAAGAAATGAAAAGGTTTGGGGAACACCTAAAACTAGCTTCCCACCCCATTTTTAGAATATCATTTGGTAATAGAAAAATAAATAGTGCATGTTAGTAAACTGATTTTAAAACTAAATGTTCCGTATGAACCCTTATTACTGGCTACGACTATGTGTGATATTTTTTTCCAATAAAGAAAGATTCATAACATTTTATTTGTGAAGGAAAATGAGAATTTGTTGAGCTATTGCTTTCTAAAATATGTGTATACTTTTCTAGATGCTGCCCTTCATTACAATTTCCCTAGCTCCGCCTATGTATTGTATTTTGTTTTTCCCTATGAAGTTCATCGTCTCAAGATGCTTATCGTGGAAGAAAGACATTAACCTGCGAAGCGGCAACTATTGAGAAATATTTAAAGTCACCTTTCTCCCCCCCCCCTTATTATTTCCTTACTACGACTATGCCTAATCCTTCCAAGGTGGGTTCTGGTGGCTTACAGTGGTAAAAAAAGAATAAATATAGATTTGATGACTGAGAAATTAGTATGAAATATTGATAATGTGTACTGATTTGAGAACTCAATTTCTGTGCTCCTTGCGAGCCCATATCACTGGCTACACCTATGTATGACATTTTTCTCGATAGTGCAAGATTCTTAGTTTCTAATTGGCGCAAGAAAATTTATTATTTGTTACTTTATAGTCAGGTTATGATTTTTTGAAATTTTTGGACGATTTTGAAAGAATTGCCCCTTATTACTATTTTTCCTAGCTCCGCTCATGATTTGCATTTTTTCTTGGAAGTACCTCACCTGAAGATTCTGACCGTGAAAGAAAATCATGATTTGGTTGCAAAACGGGGCTGATATATTTTTTTATATGTTTGGCGAACACATGAATGGGGTGCCCCCCATTTGCCCTTATCCTTGCTACGACTATGTTCGATATTTTTTCTAGTAAAGTGAGTGTTGGCGGTTTCCAATTATGGAAGAAAGTTGAAATTATGTGGATTAACAGCAAAGATATAAGCATTTGAATTAGTGTAACGCTGTTTTTAAGGAGGTGTCCCTCTTTGAAGAGCCCCTTTTTATCGTTTTTCCTCGCTACGACTATGTATGAAAAATTATTATGAAAGCTGAGGCCCCAAGGTTTTCGGCAATATAAAAATTTTTACATTTAGGTTTAAAACGAAGAAGATATGATGTTTCTAAAAATTAGTGTAACGGTGTTTTGTAGGCACAGTCTTCTGAGGCTATTTTTTTAGCACCGCCGCCTGAGAGTTAATCAAATGGGATCATTCCCACCGAAAATGACATTTTTTAATTTATTATTTGAATTTTTTGATTCATCTTATATTCTGCATCAAAACCATATGGATTATTTCCGAAGAATTCTTTATCTAGTTTAAAAAAATGTTTATAATGTATTTTGAAACGATTAAGAGGTTTTGTGCCTTTTTAGAACGAAAATGTAAATTTGGAAATCACTCTAAAGAGCGTTTCCCTCTTACAAAATTAAAAGTTAAAAATAAATAAATGATCAAAACCAACAATTTGTAAAATCAGTTTACCATTTTGACTCTAGGGCATTTTTTTATTACCGTACGGGTTCAGGCCGAAGGGTCTCAGATTTTCATGAAACTTTTTCCACAGGCAGGGCTCATGGATAAATGAACAAAAAACAATTGAGGAAAATTCGGGGTCGCCTATTTTCTCGGAAAACTCAGGTGGATTTTTTTTTTGTTTTCTCCTGACACTACTTACTTTGAAAAATCATAACTCAAAAACGAAGCATCATAGACACAAAGTTTGCGTTAGAAAATAGAATAATAGGATTTCTCAGAAATCCAAAAAAATATATGAACCAAGGTTGCAACCATTCATTTGCAAAAATTTACATTCATTTTCTATTGTCTTAGTTCAGAAGCATGCTATCGAAAAACAATGTATGGATGAATTGAACCTTGTAGTTTTATCTGAAAGTTCGCCGAATGGCTTTAGGGTCGCACACGCATTCCAAAGTCGTGAGTGAGCTGTGAAGGCAACTTTCCACAGCGTGAATTAAATTTATATTCACCGCGTGGAGAGTTGCCTTCACAGCTCTCTCACGACTTTGTTATGCGTGTACGACCCTAATGCTATTCGGCGAACTTTCAGATAAAACTACAAGGTTCAATTCATCCATACATTGTTTTTCGATAGCATGCTTCTGAACTGAGATAATAGCAAATGAATGTAAATTTTTGCAAATGAATGGTTGCAACCTTGATGAACTGGAAAAAGTTTTCCACAGTTGAGAAAATTCGTAAAGAAAAGCCGGAAAAACAATGCCCGAACATGTGGAAAATTTTCAAAAAAATATTTTAGAGAAGGTTATTTTATAAGCTTTTATCATTGAAATTTTTGGAATGCACTTTTTTTTCTTTCCTGAGTTATGGTCAATTTTGTGAAAAATGACCATGTACACATACATTATATGGTTCATTTTTCAGTTCATATTTTTTTGGATTTCTGAGAAAATTTGCTTTTATTTTCTATAAAAAAAAACTTTGTTTCTATGATGCTTCGTTCTTGAGTTATGATTTTTCAAAGTAAGTAGTGTCAGAGGAAAACAAAAAAAATAGGGCGGAATTTAAAGGTATGAAACTGGTTTCACTCATTCGAAGAGGGTTCGAAAAGTCGGTACAAGAAAAAAATTGCGCTTTGGGTAAAAATGAAAAAATATGGACAAAAAAATTATTTTTGTATTAAAAATGAATTTTTGAAAATAGTTGAAAAAAAAAGCTTCAAAAACTTGGTTTCGATCCGAACACAAAATAAAAGAAACTTATAAAAAGATTTTATGAAAGTACGAATAATTTGCAATAAAAAGGATTTTCAACAATTTGAAGTCTGGTCATTGTAACTTTGGTCTGCTTTTTTTTTGTTTTATTTCTATTGTTTTTGACAAACTCTGCAGAAGACTTTTATCAAGAACTTCTGTAAATATTCAAATGGAATTTAAGGGCGTCCATTCAAATACGAAACTCTTATTTTTTTTTTTTTCATTTTTCTTTAGATATCATTCATCATTCATTCTTCCAGAAGGATTTTGTGATGCCTCCAGGAGATTCACCTAAGATTCCTCCAGGGATGCCTCCAGGAGTTTTATCATTGATTTATTTTTTCAGAAGATCTTTACAGGAGTAACGAACCTCCTGGGATAAATCCAGGAGCTCCTTCAGAAATTCATTAAGGAGGATTTAGGAATGCCTCTTAGAGATTCAATCAGAAGATCCTTCAGGGATTCCCATAGAGATCCCACAGAGATTAGTCTAAGAGTTCCTTCAGGAATTCTTACATGAGTTTCTTTAGCTCTTTCAGAAGTTTCCTCAGAGCCTCCTCCAGGAGATCCTTCAAGAATTCCTCTAGAATTTGAACAAGTGATTTCTCCTGGCGTTTTGTAGGAATCGCTCAATGAGTTCCATCATAGGTTTCTACAGGCATTTCTTCTAGCAGGCCTCCTAAAATTTCTTCAAGGATCCCTCCTGAAATTCCGTCGGGTATTCTTCTTGGAATTCCTTCGGAATGCCTCATGAAAAAATTTCAGAGATTCTTTCAGAAGTTCTTTTAGGGATTTTTCTAGGATTTCCTTCAAATTTTCCTGCAGAAGTCCCTTCAAGAACTTCCTTGAGTAGTTAAACTAAATCAACAGGAAGTTAAGCTATATAAACAGGAGTTCGTTCAGGTATCCTTCCAGAAGTCCCTTCAGAAACTCTTTTATGAGGATTCATTGATGCCTCCTGGAGATACATCAAGAGTTCCGCAAGAAGTTTCTTGAGTAGTTCCTGCAGGAGCTCTTTAGAAATTAGTCCAGGAGTTCCTTCAGAGATTTTTCCAGGAGTTTCATGGATTCTTGCAGATGTTATTTCAGAGAGCATAGGGTGGAGGTCTTTTCGTTGATCCATGACAGCATGGTATATCGTATTGCTGCTGGTCAAACGTAGAGTGGACATACAACCTGTAACGACACAAATATACGATTTTCGAAGGAACACGAATCCTTCGAGGATTCCGCCTAGAATTCTTTCAGAGCTTCCTACCGGTATTGCCCTGGAATTCCTACAGGGATTTCTCCTGTAATTTCTTCGGGGATTTCTCCAGAACTTCCTTCAGGGGTTTCCCTTGACTTCCTTCACAGATTCCTCCTGGACTTCCATCGGGAATTTTTTCGAAGATTCCTCCTAGAATTATTTCGGGGAATTCTCTTGGAATTCTTTTGGAGATTCCTCCTAGAATTCCTTCGGGATTTCTCGTAGAATCTCCTCAGGAATTCCTCCTGCGGAACTTCATAGATCCCGTCTGAATATTTTTCGTTGATTCCTGCTAGAAATCATTTGATGATTCATTCCTGAAATGCCCTGGAAATTCCCACTGGAATTCTTAAAGGATTCCTGCATGGATGTCTTTGTGAATTACTGCTGAAATTCCTTTGGTATTCATGCTGGATTTTTTTCCGGGATTTCCTCTTGGAATTCCTACGGGGATTCCTTCTTAAATTACTTCAGGATTTTCTGATGGACTTCCTACGAGGATTTCTCCAGGAATTCCTTCTGGATATTTTTCGATGGTTCCTCCTAGAAACACTTTGGAGATACTTTCTCAAATTCCTTTGAAATTTTTTTCTAAAATTGCTTTGAGAATTCCTCCTAGACGTCCTTCACGGATTCCTCCTGAAATTAGTTTGGGGATTCCTCTCGATATTGCGTCATGGATTGCTCCTGGAGTTCCTTAGGTGATTACTCTTAGAATTCCTTCGAAGATTCCTCCTGAAATTCCTTCAGAAATTCGATTTCTCCAGGATTCTTCCTGGAACTCTTTCGGGATTTCTTTCTTGAATTTCTTCCGTGATATCTTCTAGAATTTCTTCGGAAATTCATCCTGGAATTCGTTCAGGGATTCCTCTTGAAATTCCTTCGGTGATTCTTCCTAGAGCTCCTTTGGAATTTCCTTCTGGAATGCCTTCGCAGATTCCTCCCGGAATTCCTTCGGTGCTTCCCTCTAGGGATGCTCCTGTAATTTTTACAGTGACTTCTCCTGGAATTCCTTTGAATATTCCTTCTAGAATTATTCCGGGGATCCCTTTTGGAAATTCTTCAGAGATGCCTCCTAGAGTTGCTTCGGGGATTTCTCTAGGAATTCCTTCGAGGACTCCCTCTAGAAATACTTTGAGGATTCTTTTTCGAATTCCCTTGGAAATTCCGACTGGAATATTTTTAAGGATTCCTTCTGGAAATGTCTTGGAGATTGCTGCTTGAATTTCTTTGGTATTCTTCTTGGATAGTTTTCGTTGATTCCTCCTAGAAACCCTCGAATTTCTTTAGAAATTCCCGGAAAAAAATCCTTTTGGAATTCCTGCTGGAACTCTTTTGGGGATTTTTGCTGGAATTTCTGCTTGAATTTGTTTGGGAAATCCTCCCGGAATTCTTTCGGGGATTCTTCCCGGATTTCTTTCTGAAATTCCTCGAAAATGCCAATCACGATTTTTTTTCAGAATTTCTGCAGGGATCGCTCTAAGAGAGATTCTTGAATCACCATAGATTCCTGCAGAACTTTCCTTAGGGTTTCATACAGCATCTCCTGCAGAGATTATTCCAAAAGCTTCTTTATGGATTCCTCCAGTAGTGTCTTTAAGGCTCCTTCTGGAACTCATTCTGAGATTCCTTCCTGAAATCATTGGGGGAATCCTAAGCGTAGATAGTGCGACCTTATTATCGAATTTGATATCTTCTGAAGTTTCTAAGAAAATAAAATGAAAACTGTAGCAAACCCGAAATTTTATTGTCCTTCATTTGTAATGGAGTAATGCAACATGCACTACACTAAGGAATCTAATAATGTTACAATTGGTCTAATCACTGGTCGCAGTGACGGACCCGAACAGAAATAAAAAAGGTTTTCATTCCAGCGTAATAGTTTATGTTTAACATCCCGACGTCACCGAGCCGAGACAGGTGCCAAGGAAGCGATAAAATCATAAACCGGAAATGCGTAAATTTTCTAATCGTTGAAGGGTTCTCAACATTCCTAGACATTATCACCCTCCAACCCCGCGACCATCCGTCACGATTGAATGCACCCATCTTGCCGGGCTTGATCGTATGCGCATACATACATCTACGACGTCCCAAGAATACTGAACAAAAATCAACATCGTGGGTATTGGATATCCTCTTCGCGCGCCCAAATGTAAAACCCACCGACCGATGAGCATACACATACGTTGATGAAGATGTTTTATTAATGGGCCAGTTGTGCGAAGGTCCCGTCGTGGCGTTGCTCATCTGTCTCTCTCATTCGCTGCACCCTCGTTTTGGTGTGGGTATTGGTCGATCATTATTCATTCACACTGTGAATATCTATCTACACTGCCGACCGTTTCGTTGGATCACCGCACGCCGCCGTCCGAGTGCGGTGAAGATCGATGGCGGAATTGCACCGCGGGGTGGGTCACCTCGAAAGATCTCCCGATGCAGATATCGATGCACAGAATGCACTCACCCATTGCCGCCACTTGGGAGGGGGTCACGCCGAAGACTCGCTGTGTGTCCCCGTGAGAGACAATGCCTGCGTTAGCAGCAGCAACAGTGTCTGTGAACTGAAGAAGAGATGGATAGGCCTCCTCGCTGTTCCAACTAGAGGATGTGCGGCGGCTTTCCGGGTATGCAAAGCTACGTTTTCAGCGCTTGACCGCGTGAGAAGGCGGTGAAAAAACAGTGTGACGCGGCAAGGAGGGGACAGCAAAAGGTAAATATGCTAATAAGGTTGTCCTTGAACGGCTCTCGTTCATCGGTGCTGTTGCCCGCCCGATGGATATCGCTTATATGTGAAGACCCTCCCTCTCTACAGTGATAATTTGCCATCGCACATCGAACTGGTGGCGGGTACAGGCTGTATAGCGCGCTGTTGTTCAATAGTTGCATCCACTAATGCAACAAAGGCTTGGACCATCATCGTCCGAACTGGATGGCGATGCAAAATATCGAAGACTGATTGGGTAGTTTGCCTGCGGGCCAGACTGAGTGAGGCGTGAAATATTGGAAATGATGTTAGATTGTGTTGTTCGTTGAACGTTTATTAGCAATACACCGATTTGTTTCTTCTTCTGAGGGAATTCTCAAAGTTTCCTAGTAGACTTCTCACGAGAAAATTTTTCAAACTGCCCAACAGGTTTTTCTCTGCTTCCTAATTTCTTGAAAATACTGTACCTTACCTCCTGATCAAGCTTTTCTTAGCGTTCCGAAGAAGACTGGAAGCTTGTTCATACTTGTTAAGCTTCCTAAGCGAACTTTTCCAAATATTCTGATGAAGCTTGCATCATCTTCTTGAGAAGGCCTTCCTGCATCCTGGATACATTTTTCCAGCTGTCAGTAAAAGCTTCTATTCAGGGAAGCTTTTTATCGCTCCATTTGATAGCGTTCTTTACCCTCCGATTGAAGTTTTTTGATGCCATTTTGAGGGATTTTTCTACTGCTTCTTGAGGAAGTTTCCGAGCGTCCTGAGTAGTAGTGTTATCTTCATGAGAAAGTTTTTCCCAACTTCCTGAGGAAGCTTTTGTCAGTATCTTTTAAAAATCTCTTAAAAGCTTTCTGAGGAAGCTTTTCCAAGCTAAGCTTTACTTAGATTTCCGAGGAAATTTTTCTCAGGTTCCTGTTGAATCTTCATGAGGAAGCTTTTTCCAACTTCCTAAGAGAGCTTTTTCTCAGCTACCTGATGAAACCTGTCACAGCTTTCTGAGAAGGCTGTTCCCAATATTATTAAGCAAGCGATAGATTGTGTGAAGATTACTGTGAAGCGGCACAGTCCGCTTGGTTGCATAACTTGTAGACGTTATATGATAGATTGACACTGTGCTGTGATGAAAGTTGGAAGGAAGGGAAACGGCTTTTTTCAATCCGTTTCTGGTTCTAGCGATGCTATGAACATACGAATATACATAAGATGTATATGTAGGAGAGAGCGAGTAAGAGAGAAAGCAGATAGAAAAATACAAAGTAGAAGGAAAGGGACGAGCCAGAGATTGAACCCAAAACCATTTCCAGCTTTTTGAGGAATCTAAAGTTATGAAAATTTCGAGGAAGCTTTAGCAAGCTTCCTGTGGAAGATTGTCCCAGCTTCCTGAAGAAGCTTTTCTCAGTTTCTTGAAAAATCTTGCGTCTGCTTCCCAAGTAGGCTTGTCCACACTTATCACAAGAAAATTCTGCTCGTAAATCAAAATCATAATAAATTTACAATCTTTCCATCTTAACTGATAGAGGGATGTTAAAATATCCTAAATGTCATTTCGAACTGTTAAAATACCGCACCGAAGAACCACACTAAACGCACAAAAAGATTTTCACCCGGGTGAAGACACTCCACGAAATCTTCAAAGAATTCCTTCAGGGATTTCTCCAGAAGTTCAGTAAGAAGAGTTTGAACTAACCTGCTTCACGTCTTCGGTCACCCTCAGCGACACCACGCACACGCTGTGTACCACAAGAGTGCTGTTTTTTCGGGTTAACTTCATCAAGGGTTTCTCTAGTAGTTCCTACAAAGATTTATCCATGATTTACGTCTCGGATTCCTCCGAAATTTCGTCGGAGATTCCTTCAGGAGTTTTTTCCCGGGGATTAATTTAAAAGCAGAAAGGTTTCTCCTGGAATTGATTTAGAAAATCCCTCAGAATGTTCTTCAAAGATTCCTCCAAGAATTTGTTTAATAATTCCTTCAGGAATTTCATCAGGTATTCCTCCAGCAGTTCTTTCACATTCAAGATTTTTTCTAGGAATTCCTTAAGAGATTGGTCCTGGAATTCTTTTAGGAAATTCTTTTGAAGTTCTTTGAGGGATTTCTCCAAAAATTCTTTCAGAGATTCCTCTAGCAACCACACTGGGATTGCTCCAGGAAATTATTCAAGGATTTCTACTTTAATTCATTGATAGGTTTCTTCCGTAATTCCTTGGGGGTTTCTCCAGAAACGCCTCCAGAGATTTCTCCTGGTATTTCTTCAGAACCTTTTCAGGAATTCCTGCAGAAATTCCATTAGATGTTTCTCCTAGAATGATTTGTGGATTTTTTCCAGGAATTCCATCCAAGAATTTCCATTCCAAGAAATCTCTATCTTCATGAACTTCTTCAAGGATTTTTTCCAGAGATTCTTCGGGGATTGCTCTACCCAAGCAACACACATGTTATAATAGAGTTACGACAGCGCAAGTTTTGGTTGTATAGAAGTTTATTTTACGTAATTCTAACATTGTGTTGAAATAACGTAAAATAACTTCTATACAACCAAAACTTGCGCTGTCGTAACTTTTATATAACATGTGTGTTACTTGGGTAAGAATTCCTTCTCGAGTTTCTCCAGGAATTTCTCCACGGATTTTGCTGGAAATCTATGAAGGACTTCTCCTGGAATTGATGGAGATATTTCTTCATGAACTCCTTCAAGAATTTCTCCTCAAGGAATTCCTTCAGTGGTTTGTCCTTGATTTTTTGTGAGATTTTTTTTTTAATTCCATGAAGGATTCCTTCATTAACTCCTTCAGTAATTTATCCAGGAATTTTTTCAGGGATTTCTTTTTTCCTTGAAGTCTTTGAGGGATTTCTTCTTCAAGGTTCCTTCAGGAATTTGTTTTCAAAATCCATCAGGACTTTTCCCAGGACCTCCTTCGTGGATTTCTAAAGAAATTTCTCGAGGGATTCCTCACTGATCTCGATCAGGGATTCCTCCAGGAACTCCTTGAAGGATTTTTCCCAAATAATCCATCAGGAATTTCTCTTGGAATTTTTAGAGATATTTCTTCTGAAGTTGCTCGAGGGATTTGTCGGGAATTTCTTCAGGAATTCTTCCAGAAACTTATTTAGGGTAATTCATTCAGGAATTTATTCAAAATTCATTGAGAAATTCCTTCAGACATTCTTCTAGAAGTTCCGTCCGTATTTCTCCTGGAGTTCATTCAAAGATTCCTGAAGAAGACCCACTAGAGATTTTTTTTATGTTGAATTCATCCAGGAATTCCTTAAGGTTTTTTCAAGAATTCCTCCAGGAATTTATGCAGGGGTTTTACTGAGAAGTTTTTCAGAGATTCCTCCAGGAATTTATTAAAAGATTTCTCAGAACTATCTTCAAGTATTCCATTAGCAAATCCTCTAAGGATTTCATCAGGGAATTCTCCTGTAGTTCTTTCAGGGATTCCAATCGGGTTTTCCTTCAGAGATTTCTCCTGGAATTCTTGTGAGGAATTTCTTTTAGGATTCCTTGAGATTTTTCTTCTTGTAGTAATTTATGAAGGAGTTTCTACAATATTTTTTTCATAGATTTCTCCAAGGACTCATCTAGAGATTTTTCCAGAAACTCCTTCAGGCATTTATCCTAGAATTCTTTGTGGGTTTTCGTGGAATTTCTTGAAGGATTTCCTCATAAACTTTTTCAGGGATTCCATCAGGAACTGCTTCGATGATTTTTGAAGGATCTCTTCTAGGAACCTTTCGGGGATTCATCCAGGAATTTCTTCAGGGTTTTTTTCCTGAAATTCTTCAATTCGGGAGCGATTACGTCGGGAACTGGGAATACGTGGAAAACTAGTGTGTGGTACACAACGTGAGCGTTGTATCGCTGAAGGTGGTCTAATATGCGACTGCTCGACGGTTGAGTGATTTCTGCTGGAATTGCTGAAGAAATTTTTCAGGAACTCCTCCAGAGATTTTCAAATTCCTTAAAGGATTTCTCCAAGAACTCCTTCAGAGATTTCTCCAGAAACTCTTTCGTGTATTTCTGCATGAGCTCTTTCAGGAGCTCCTTTTGAGTTTCCTTCAGGAATCTCTTCTTAAAATCGTTCAAATATTTATCCTGCAATTCTAATGAAGTTGCTGGAGAATTGTTTTCTGTGATTGATGTAGAGTTTATTCGAAATTATTCGGAAATTTCACATGGAATTTCTTCAGGAATTTCTCCTGAAATTGCTGGAGAAATTTCCCCAGGAGTTTCTTCAAAGATTCCTCCACGAACTCCTGCGGACAAATTTTCCAGGGAATGCTGCAGGGGATTTCTCCTGAAACCCATTAAAGGATTTCTTCAGCAACCTTTTCGGGAACTTCTACAGGAACTTTCCAAGGGTTCTTTCAGGAACTCTTTCAGGGATTCCTCCGGAAATTCGTTGAGGAATTTCTCCAGGATACCTTCAGGGATTTCTCTAGGAGTTTTTACATTGATTCTTCCAGGAAGTTTTTCATGGATTTCTCCAGGAATTTCGTCAGAGATTTCTCCAGTAATTTCTCTATTAGATCTTTCGGGAATGATATTGCTTTTTCCAGCTCATCAAGACACTTTTTGGAGCAGAAATGGAACCCCCACTCCATGGTACTTACAATATGCTTAAATGAGTGGCTGTGCGTCCACGAAAGGCTATCAAGTTTGAATATGTTATTAAACTTAGCTATGACTGTTTTAAGAAAGTTCTGTGTGGATTCAGTATTCAAGGAAGAAAAAAATAAAAATTTCGTTAAGTTTTTGAGTTTTTTACTCTTAGAAATTTATTCGAAATATGTTACAGCCCTCACCAGTGGAGAGCATCTTCGGACTATTCCTTAACAACATTCCGAATGCAATGCACCATAATTTATTTCTTCCAAAATTCTGGCGTAATTTCAAACTATAACGTGCAATCTTTCACAAAATACCTGGGAATTTTTAAAGAAAATTATATGTAGTCAAGGTACAAAGTATTCATAGTTATTGAGTAAAATCTGCGTGAACGCGACTGTCAGGTACTGCATTGGAACATTCAGATAAAGATTAACAATATTGGTTCTCATACAGAAAAAACTTGTAATTAGAAGGCAAGAAATGTTGCTAATTGACCAATTGAAAGATAAAATGTGTAAAAAACAATTGCATTCTGATGGGATTCGAACCCACGACTCCATATTCGCTAGACCGTCGCTTTAATCAACTTAGCCACAGAACAGAACATGATTCTGCGGAATAGAAAGCCAAACTGACTCCGAAGCTACACCGTGAACACTCCTTTTTCGCAAACCCATCTCTCTTTCGGCTTAGATGCCAATCCACTACACACTCGCGTTTGTGCCCACTAAACACGCAGAAAAATGAGGCTTGTTTGAAACAATAAAACGCTTGGTTTATTTTTAAACTGAGAATTTACTTATGCCAAAGTTATATTTCGAGTTACATGCACAATTTTATGCAATTCTGTATAATAATTTCAATTTTATACTATTCATTATAATGACCTACTTTTCCGTACCGGTTCATTATGCAATTGAAATGAGTTGCACAATGGAAAATAGTTGCATAATGTTCATCATTTGAGTTGCATTATGAACGTTATGATACTCAAATGAGTTGTACGGGGATGAACCAGTCTCGGGCTGAAAATCCCCATAATAAAAAGTCAATAATAAAAATGAGTTTTATAATGAAAAAAAAAATCATTGCATATAATTTTGTGTTGAACTCGTTGGAAAACTCGCACTCTTCGTATTTATCCAACTCGGTGAGCCTCGTTCGATAAATGTACGACTCGTGCTGAAAAAATCAGCTTTTTGCAACTCGTTACATAAATAACTATTATGCAATGTTTTTTTTATTATACAACTATTTTGGGTTGCATAATGTTCATAATGCTATGTTTCATTGTACAACTCATTTCAGTTGCATAATGAACCATATCGGACAAGTTGGCCATTACGATATCGAAATGAGTAGTATAAAATTGAAATTATGATACTGAATTGCATAAAATGATTTTTTTTAATTATTTTTACTATATTAAAGTTCGAGTTTAACGGTGTCTTTTCAAATATTGAATTCGTATAAAAAAACGAAACTCACCTACTGGATCCCGAATGGAGCTCAACCAACTGCCTAACTGGTCCCATAACATAACAAAAATGGAAACAATGCAGCGAACCACCAGCCATCAAACGGGCCAGCCACACGAAAGCTGAATAAAATTCAAATTCAATAAAAAATAAATCAACACTTCTCCATTCTTTGTTCGTTTCGTTTTCGTCTTCTACCTCCGGCAACAGGAATGCCATCTTCATAAGACGAAGAAGAAGACGACTCAGAGAGGGGGCTCCCCCCACAGAAGGTGTTGTGTGCACCGGTAGAAATATTTTGTATTTATTTCTGCCGAATTCCTCCCGATGCCTTCTCGAATGTTGGTCACCGTGCATTTGGTTCAACACGACGACGGACGCGATGGGGATGGCGAAGGCCAAAAAGAAATTTGACAATAACAAAAAAAAAGACGCTCGGATGAAACAAAAGAAACCCTGAATATGAGAGTCGCGAGCGCGCGAGGATGCAAGATTTTGGCTGTGGGGAGTCGCGCGCGCGCCCCAGTCAGCCAGTAGCCCCGCACCCTCGTCGAATGAAGAGCGATGATGATGCCCACCGCTTTCCTTTTCGTTGGTGCTGCTGCATATTTTTGCGCCGACGACTGTGCGCGGATTTAAACCGGTTTGGCGAGGTGTGTCCGCACCGTGCGGCATTATTGGCGTTTCGTTTGAATTGGTTGGATATTTTTCGATTTGTGGGTTGCAGGCTAGGGGCTGCTTTTCGCTCGAGAAAGAGGTCAATCGTTTTGGGAATCGCGGTGAGGATCGATTATGGTATGTTTGAGCTCCAGGTAAGAAAAATAAGAGTGGAAGAAAGGAATGCACCGAACGCTGTGTTTGCATAAATTTTGATTTTTAATAATTATTTTAACGTGCAATTTTTGAACACAAACAATTACTAGAAGTAAAAAAAAATCACTAGACGATCAAGATCCCTTGAAAGCTAATAAGCTTTCCTGATAATTATTTCAGTAACTGTTGGAAAAAAATTTAGTACAGGGTGTCTACTACCCAATTTCCGTCTATACAAGCACCAACCTAACGCCTCACGGCCAATTTTGGATCATTCACTAATCTATTGGTAAATATCATGGAGGAAAGTATTATAAAAGAACTACATTTTCCACAATAATTCAATTGAATATTTACCCCTCGTATTCTGTTTCCGTTCAGTCCACGTCTATTTCGGGCACAACCTGAATTCAATTCTTGGCACACCTTCTATGTGACACTATGGTACTTAAGATGGTCAAAATTTATGATTTGACCGCAGGTGTTTAATCGAAAAGTATTTGACCGAATTCACAATCCAATTCAGATCATGTGTTCCAAGTACAAATGAGGAAAAAGTTTTCAGCTGAGACGGATGTAGTCTTTGAATAACGATCAACCTATTTCAAGTAATAATTTTGCCCATCACATCAAAATACGGCATCATTGTGCAACGAAAAATTACGATATTAAGTATGCAGAAAATCTACTCACATATTTGCTTGCATCCTCCCTAGACGAAGACAACTGCAAACATTTTTTTTTTCAGTTATCAGCTGTTGACAGCTTTTTCTGCATTCTGTAGCAGTGAAATTCAACTTTGAAGTGCCACAGAGCTCGGGGTCTCCAGTTAGCCTAGTGGTTAAGGCTATGAATCGCCGATCCGGAGACGGCGGGTTCGATTCCTGTTCCGGTCGGGAAAAATTTCTCGACTCCCTGGGCATAGTGTATCATTGTACTTGCCTCACAATATACAAATTCGTGCAATGGCAGGCCAAGAAAGCCCTTCAATTAATAACTGTGGAAGTGCTCAAAGAACACTGTTGAAGCGAGGCAGGCCAAGTCCCAGTGGGGACGTAGAGCCACAAAGAAGAAGAAGAAGAAGTGCCACAGAGCTTTTATAGGAATGGGAATTGAAGGTTGGTTCAACAAGTGAATCTGTCGAAGTGATGAAGAACAACTCGGCTAGCTGTTGCTTTTGTGTTCCCTTCGTTGTACGCAAGACGTGAGAAATTTTCAGCTCGTGATTAAATCAAGAAGGAATCTGGAGAACTCCTAGATCTTAATCTAGATCACTGCTGATTCGGATAGGATGCAGCAAACTTCATATGCTCACGGATGAATCTGGAAGTTAAAATCAGCAATTCCTGGACAAATCTCTGGAAGAATTCCTGGAGGAATGTCTGGAGGAATCCATGAAAAATTCCTGAAAGTATTCCTGGAGAATTTCCAGGAAGGACATCTAAATAAAACCCTAGAGGATATCCGGAAGAAATTCCTGGAAGAATTGCTGACATAATATCTGAAGGATGTCCTGGAGAAATTCCTGAGGTAAATCAATTGAGAAATTCCTGGAGGAATTTCTTCAGAAATTTCTGGAGGAATTCCTGGAGGAATTTCTTCAGAAATTTCTGGAGGAATTCCTGGAGAAATCCTCCAACGAATTCCTGAACAAATCCCTGGAGGAATCCTTGAAGGCATTTAAAGAGGAATCTCTGTGAATATCCCCGGAGAAATTCGTGAGGAAATCCCTGGAGGAACCCCTGAAGCAATTCCTGGATGAATCTCCGGAGGAATTCCTGGAGGAATGTCTGGAGGAATCCCTGAAAAAATCCTGAAAGTATTCCTGGAGAATTTCCTTAAAAGATCTCTGAAAAAAATCACTAGAGGATTTCTGAAGAAATCCTCGAAGGAATTCATAAAGAAATCCCTGGGGAAATCTTTGAAGAAATTTGTGATGAAATCTGGAGGGAATCCCAGAAAAAAATTCTGAAGGAACACATGGAAGAATTTCTTAAGAAATCCGTAGAGGATTTCCTAGAAGTATCCTGGAGAATTTCATGGAGAAATCTCTGGAGAAATTCCAAAAGCAATTGCTGATGGAATCTTTGGAGAAATTCCTGGAGAAATTCCTGGAGAAAGACCAGGAGGAATCCCTAGAGGAATTGCTGACATAATTTCTGAAGGATGTTCAGGAGCAATTTCTGGAGAAATTCCTGGAAGAATTCCTGGAGGAATTCCTGAAGAAATTCCTGGGGTAATTCCAGGAGAAATTCCTGGATGAGTTCCTGGAGAAATTCCTGGAGGAATGCCTGGAGGAATTCCAAGAGGGATTCCTGTGGGAATTGCAGGAGGAATCCATGATGAAATTACTGGAGAAATCTCTAGATGAATTCTTGAAAAAAATACTGGATTAGTTTCAAAAAGAAACTCCAGAGGAATTTTTTTATTTTTCTATTTCTGAAAAAAATCCCATGAGAAAATTCTGGAGGAATTTCTAGCAGAATTTCTGGAAGCATTTCTCGAGAAATCCTCGGAGGAATCCCTGAAGGAATTCCTGGGGGAATCCTTGAAGAAATTTGTGAAGAAATCCCTGGAGGAATCTCTAGAGGAATTCCTGGAGAAATACCTGGAGGAATCCCTGAAAAATTCCTGAGGATATTCCTGGAGAATTTCCGAAAAGAATTTCCTAAAAAAAATCCCAGAATATTTTCTGGAAAAATCCTAGAGAAATTGCTTACATAATTTCTGAAGGATGTCCAAAAGCAATTCCTGGATTAATTCCTAGAGAAATTGCTGGAGGAATTCCTGAAGAAATTTATGGGGTATTTCCTGGAGAAATCCAGGATAAAATCCTGGAGGAATGCTTGGAGCAATTCTTGGAGGTTTTCCTTTGGTAATTGCTGGGGGAATCTCTAGAGGAACTCTGGGCGAAATTTCTGAAAAATCCCCTGAGAAATTCATGGAGGGATTTCTGGACAAAATTCTGGAGAAATTCATGGAGAAATCCTCGAAAGGAAATCTGAAGGAATCCCTGGGTGAATCCGTGTAGAAATTCGTGGATAAATCCCAGAAAAAACCTGGTGCAATACTTGGAGGATTTCCTGAAGTAATTTCTGAAGAAATCTTTGGATTAATTCCTGTAGGAGTTCCTGGAAAAAAATCCTTAGAGGAATTCCTGAAGATTTCCTGGATAAATTTCCGTGGGAATTCCTGGTGGAATGCTTGGAAGAATCTCGGAAGCAATTACTGGAAGAATCTCTGGAGGAATGCCTGGAGGAATTCCTGAAGGAATGCATTGAGGAAACTCTGAAGGATTTCTTGGAGGAATCTCTGAAAAAAAAACCTTATAGGAAGTTTTGGAGGGACCAGTGGAGGATATCCTAGAGGAATGCCTGAATTTCTGAAGCAATCTCCAGAGGAACTCCTGGAGAAATCTCTAGCGGTAGTTCAGGATGAATGTTCTTTGGATGAATTCCTGGAATTTGATGATTAACCTGGGCTTGTTAGGGGAATATCTGTAAATAAAAAGAAAATCGGGTTAAGTACGGTTCCTTTGAATTCCACTAAGAGAGAGTTCCTGAATAAACTCCAGAAGGAACCCCGGAAGCCATTTCAAAAGGGATTCCCAAGGGAATCTTTCAATAGTTCCTGCAGGAAGCTCTGAATTAATTCCTGGAGGAGTTTCTTAAAGAATAATGGATGAATTCCTGAAGGAATCCTAAGAATCCTGGGAGAATCTTTGGAGGAATTTTTAAAATATGTTGTTGCAGAAAGAATCACAGAAGGAATTCCCGAGTAAAGCACTGCAGAAATTCTAGGAGGCATCCCTGAAATGCCTGTAGAGATTGACGGAGTAATCTCTAGAAATACCCCTGGAGGAATCTCTAGAAGAATTCCTGGAGGAATTTCTGGAGGAAACTCTAGAAGGGATCCCTGGATGAATTTTTAAAGGGAATCCCTGTAGCAATTCCCAGAGGACTCCCTGGAATAATTTCTGAAGGAATCTCTGAAGAAATTCGTGGAAGAATCCCTAAAGAAATTTCTGGAGAAATCCCAGAAAGAATTCCTGAAGAAATTGTAGATGGAATCCTCGGAGAAATCCTGAATTAATTCTTAGAAGAGTTCGTGGAGGAACTCCTTGAGGAATCCCTGTTTCTTAACAAATTCCCGGAAGAATTTCTCTAGAAAAAAGTATGAAGGAACCGTGTCTGCAATAATTTTGGACGAATTATTATTGGAATCTTTGAATGGACTCCCAAAAGAATGTTTTGTACAATGTTTTAAGTTACTACTGGTTTTTAGTCAATCTCTGGTAAAATTTCCTGTAAGGGTGCCTTAAAGATATTCCTGCTGAAATACTTTGAATCCCTGGAGAAACTCCTGGAGGAATCCTCGAGAAAAAAAAACACTGGAACAAATCACTGGAGGAACCTTTATACATATCCCTGCAAAAAAAAAATCTGGAAGATAGTCTGGTGAAACCCATAGAGGAATTCTTTAAAAATTCTCTGGAGCAATCCATGATGGAATCTTTTGAATGAAGCTATAGAAAAAATACTGGAGGAATTTGTCGATGCATCCTTGCAGAGGTATCTGAAAAAAATTTTGAAGGAATCGTGGAAGGAATACTTGATGCATTTCTCGGAACAAACCCTGAGACAATCACTATCGGAACCCTGCAAGATGCCCATGGAAAAGTTAACGAAGAAGAAACTCATGGAGAAGTCCCTTGTGGAATTTCTGAAAGAATCCTTGAAGAAGTTCCTGAATAAATGCTTGATGGTATTTCCAAAGGTGTCCTTGAAAGTACTCGTAAAGATATTCCCAGATATTTTGCTCTTAGCATGGCGTTTGTTTGAATTGAATACTAGTGAAAATTCGTGTAGCAGTAGCACATAACTACACTCTATTGCAGCATTGTGTTCTACAAATCTACAGATGTTGTGGCGAAATTTCTTCAAGAGTTTCTCTCGATGTTTCTCTTGAAAAATTTTCGCATTTCCTATCGGTGTTGCTCTTGAGACTTTTCCAAGATATCTCGAAGTTTCTCCAAAAGTCTCTACAGGAGTTATTCCTGGGATTTCTACTAGAGCTCCTCCAAGGATTTTTGAAGTATTTTTTTTACGAATTCTCTGCAGCAGTTTTTCTCGGGATTACTTCCAAGTTTTCAACATCTTTAAGAAAATTTCCTTTAGCTATCTTGTTGAGTTTCTTCCGGAATTTCTACAGGAATTTTAGTCGGAATACTTCCTAAAGGATCGTGTGGGCTATCTTTTGATGTTTCACTTCAGATTTCTCTCGGAGTTTCTTCCGGTTCTCTCAGAAGGCTCCGCATTGTTCGATTCTAACTGCACCAAAGGATTAAAGTTAAGACTTAATGCATACAACGCAACGATGATATTCTTGAGAGTATATAGCCTGGATTCACTACGAAAACAAGATTTACTTTTGCTATCATGTTCATAGTCTTTAAAGATTGTTGTTCATGGTTGTTCATAGAAAAAAATATTGAGAATTATTTTTGGTGAAACGTTTTCAACATGTTTGTTAGATTGCATGACTCATAAAAAAATGAACTAATTATTCCAACGCAAATTTTAAAGCAACAACATCATCCCTCTCCTTCTTCGCATGCATCATCCAGCTAATAAGGACTTCCCCTTCCTGCAGCATACATTGCATATGTGTGTGTGTGGGGAAAAATGTCACGCAAGAGTGTCACTGCGTGTATTAATTACGTTGAAAGCATGGCAGCAACGGGGGGCAGGTTCATCCATGCAGTCTGTAGTTGCTTCTGCACTTATGTTTGACCCGATTTCCGTTGCCTGTTCCACTGCACTCTAGAGCTCGCGCCACCATGCGACTTCCACTACTGTTTGTGTGTTGCAGTCGCAGGACCCACCACCGAACCGGGAGAGTCGCTTCAGTAATTTCTGTGATGGATCGCGAGATCGATATCATCAACCGACGCAGCTGATTACAAAAACCTTCAATTTTACATACAATTAAGTGTATCATTTTGCATTTTCCCTTTATCAACGTCAATTAAAAGAAAGGAAAAACATTCCTTTGTTTCCTTTGTTCAACAACAAAGAATTACCCAAGAAACAAAATAAACTGTTTTATTCCGCAACTACCTTTTCCCGTCCCAAGTTACTTTTTTGCCGGCCAGACAGTGTTGTGCAACGGCAACAAACAATGCAAGAGAGAGGGTGGTGTTAAAACTTTACGACCAACCTTACGTTCATTAGCACAAAGGTAGGTCATGATGGCCGTTTGTCGTTCATCCATCCGAGCCCACTGCTGCTATGCAATGGGATTCCATCGGGAGCCTTACTAAATGGATTGATTTGCAGCACCTTCAGGTCACGAAACAAGTGTGGCACTTTCCGACGATTGCATCCACCATCACTTGCGCTTGTTGTTATTGTTGTCAGTTCGTCCATTGGTGTTACTTAGTACTTAGTAGCTTCACTATTAATTAGATTGCAGTTCAGTAAACGGGAAGTGGAACGCTTCTCGAGTTTACCAGTTGAGTTGATTCGTAGAAATGGTAGGAGAAGGGAAACGATGTGGGTGTTCTTGCCAGTGCAGTATCCTTAGATGATTAGTGATAAATGATATCAACGTGGAAAGTTGTCTAGTAGGGTGCCTGTACCAGTTATCGCACTACCTAAGGAAATCTATTTCTACAAAAATAAGAAGAAGACCGACGAATGTCATCGATGTGTCAAATGATAGATTAGTTTCCATACTTTACAGGAAAAATAAAGAAACGGAGCCAAAACTACTTTTTCTATTTATTACGGCGTGTGCCAATGATAGGAACTCTGTACCAGTTATGGACACATTTGTTAATTTGGGTTCCACTTCGCACTATTTACATGCATTCCTTATGGGATTAGCCATGACTAGTACACTATGGCGAAATAGGGGGCAAGGAAGCCGAAAAGTTAAGGGAAATGATTTATTTCTATCATTATTTGAGCAATTTGTGAAGTTTGAATGATTGAAAACGTCATTTGTGAATGTGATCTGTTGTTCACGATTTTATTCTTTTTGATTTGCATCTTCAAAGGTTGAAAATCAACTATGGCGAATTTGAGGTACTATAGCCATAACTGGTACACTGAGCCTAGTTGGTCTACCTTATCAAAAATACGCCAAGTTTTTATAAAGTCTATACTAATCAGACAGCTGAAGAAATGAAAGAAATGGTTAGTTAGACAGTTGAATTTCATTAACATAATTGGCATTTTTTATCAATTTGTAGGTATTAATAAATAAAAAATATCAATTATGTTGACGACATTTATGGGCATTCTTCAATGTTAATCTGGGTCACATAGATTTACATTCCTGTGCGTTTTTCGTTAGAAGCTTCTCCACAAATTCTTCCAAAAAGCTCCACCATAGATTTTTTCAGGAATTCGTACGAGAATTATTTCAGGAAATCACCCCCGGATTCTTGCAGAAATGCACTCTGCCATTTTTTAAAAAAATTAATCCCTCCAGAAATTTCTCCAAGGAGTTTTTTTTTAATCTTTCACAATCTCCTTCGGAATTTTTCACAAAGATTACTTCAGAAATTCTTCTAGGAATTTGTTTAGGAGTTTTCTGGAGATTCCTTAAAAAATCCTACGGAGATTCCTTCAAAAATTAATCCAAGGATTCCAAATCTAAGGAAATTATCTATGACTTTCTTCCAAAATCCGTGGATTAAGGTTCAGAAATTACTCCAAGAATTCAATCTTTCTGACATTATTTTCCAAGAATTCTTAAAAATTCTTGGGTTCCTTCTGAAACTTCACTAGGAATTATTATTATTATTATAATTATTATTTATTTTTTTTTACTAGGTTTAATCACCGCATGACTTTATCATAATTAATTTTAATTGGCTTTTTTCGGTGATACGAATACTACACAGTTAAAAAATGTTACATCATATCACCTGTAACAAAAGGACCCCGTCGTATCACACACATTTTTCCATCAGTTTTAAAATTTACAGGTTACTCTCAATATGAAGCTTGTGTTCAACATTCCATACAAGAAATTGTTTAATGTAAAATTCAGTGAGATGGAATAGAAACTTAAATGTCAAATTTGTTTACGTCGGGTGTAACTTTCAGAAATTTTTGCTGTGTACTCGAAGTAAGAGGGAGTAAGGAAAGTAATGAAAGAATACGGTGGATAGATACGCAAGCGAGCGATAAGAGAAATTGAACAGAAATTGTGTTGCTCAAACAATGGCCCTCTGTTAATTTCAATTTCTGTTCAATTTCTCTTATCGCTCGCTTGCGTATCTATCCACCGTATTCTTTCATTACTTTCCTTACTCCCTCTTACTTCGAGTAGTATTCGTATCACCGAAAAAAGCCAATTAAAATTAATTATGATTCACTAGGAATTACTTCTCGGATTTTTTTTTCTGGGGATTCACTTGAAAAATCATCGAAAATTTCTCCAGGGATTCCTTTTGAATTACCTAGTGGGATTTAAAAAAAAAATTCTTCAATAACAAGTTCTTCCGTTGGTTTCTTCAGAAAAGTTTTTAATTTTCCTTATGAAATATCTTCAGATATTTCTTTAGAAATCCCAAAAGAGATTTATTCCGGAATTGTTCTAGGAATTCCATTGAGTATTCCCTCATAAATGTGTCCAGAAATTTCTTCAGGGTTTCATCCAGAAATCTTTGATGACGCTTATCTATGCGTTTCTCCAAGTATTCAGCAGGATTTTATAAGAAATTCGTCCATAGTTTGCTCCAAGAATACTTTTAGAAAATGATCTAAGAATTTTATTTTCTTCGTGATTTTTTCCTATAAATTCCCAGTATTTTTTCCTAATAACTCTACCAAGTATTTACTGGAAAATTTCTCTTGGAACTCCTTAAGAAATTCCTCCTGTGATTCCTTCAAGAGTTTCCCGGGGATTTCTCCGTATATTCCTCCAGAGGTACATTCAAAAATACTTCCTAAGATTTCCGCAGCCATTTTTCTGAAGATTTCTCCACTACTAAAAATCCCTGCATCCGAATGTAGAGTTTCACTGCAGTGTGTCATACATTCATAGAATCAGAGGCTCAAACTGACACTTCAGGGAAAAGTCCGCCTTTCTGATCACCGAACTCCTCAGAGTTTCTGTCATAAATTCCATCTGGGACTTCTTCTGAAATTCCGATGAAGAAATATTTTTATCTCCAGATACTTATTCAAAAATTTAGGGATTTCTTCTGGAATTTCACGCAATGAGTTTTTCAGAAATTCTTCTAAAAATGTCTTTACAAGTCCCACAGGATTGCTTTGGAAAAAAAACTTAGGATTCCTCAAGAATTCTTTGAAAAATGCCTTCAAAGATTTCTGTAGAAACTTTACATGGATTTTTTTTTATTTCTATTGTGGTTCCATCAGAAATATCTCCCGGGATGTTTTTAGAGATCTCGGCAGAGTCTGTTTAGATATTACTGCAAGGGATTTTAGAAGTTCTTTCAGAAGTTGTATAAAAAATACTTAAGGATTTTGTGAGAAATCTCTGGAAAATTGTCTCAACAAATCCCTCAAAAAACTTGAGGGAAAAAAAAGATGCCTTTGGAAAGTCCTAGAAGATATTCTTTAAAAATTTGACGGAATTCCAGGACAAAGATGAATCAACTTCTGAAGTAATCTTATGAGAAATCCCTGGATGAATACCTAGAATAACACTTAAGAGAATGCCGAAAAACCACCTTAAAATCGAGCTTAAAATGACCCCTTTATGCCCTGAAAATTTTGTTTTTCAGCGACTCCTGGAGGAGCTCTACAAATAATTCCAAAGAAAAAAGCATAAGAAACCCCTGGTAGGATTCCTGAAAAAAATCCTCAAAGAAAATTCTGAAGAAAGCTCTTAGAAAAAATCTGCAGTAATCGCAGACAAAAGTACTGGTGTTTTCTTTTTTTAATAATTCTTCGAATGAATTTCTGGGGGAATCCTTGAAAAAACAAACTCCTGGAAATAAAGCTGGTGGAATTTCTATTATTTTCAAATCATATGAAACGAGCGGACAATAGAGCATCAGCGGTGAATGGCGACCTCACAGTACAATCTCTGAAAGAATTTGTGCACGAAATCCCTTAACTACTATATGGAGAAATTTCTAAAGGAAATCCTGCAGAAAAATGGAAAAAAAACTTGATGATTATTAAAAAAAACACTTAAAACATCAAAAAAACATTTTCTTTTGGAATATTTGAATCAATACTCGAAAAAACTGAAGAACGCTTTACAGGTATTCATATAAAAACTTCTTGGAATAGATTCTGGAGTAATTTCTTCAGAAACTTTTGATGGAATCCAAAGCAATGCCAGGAGGAATATGAGGAGGAAAAAAATAAAAACCCGAAGAAACCTCTAAAGAGATTCAAGAAATAATTTCTGGAAAAATCATAAGGAAACTCCAAAGGAATTTGTATAGGGATCTCCGAAAAGAATTTCTTCTATTTTGGTATATAAGCGGGGTGAATGCGATGACTTCTTCAGTGAATAACTGACACTGAGGAAGATTACAAGTGGTAGTCGAAATACGCGTATCTGTCAAAGGATAAGCAACATAGGGCGGAATTAAAAGGTACGAAACTGATTACACTCATTCGAAGAGGGTATTCTGCTTAGAGGGTTCGAAAAGTCGGTACAAGAAAAAATTATTCTCTCACAGACACAGATTTTAGTAAAGTTAAACCAACTCTTTTTTTTCATGGGAGATATTTTTCAGTCATAATATTTATATTTATAATATTTATGTAAAATGCATATGCATTGCATATGTTTCAATAATAATTATAAGTTTTATAACAGCTCATGGCTTACGGCTTACCATGCATTTTCGAAAGAATTACAAAGTTACTTTCGGAAGAATTTCTGAAGGGGCTTCTGAAAGACATCACAAAGGTACTTTAACAAAACCTTCAAAAAAAAACTTGAAATTTCTACAAGATTCGCCTGGAACATCTGAACTAGTACCTGAACTGCCGTAATTCTGCAAAGTGACGTAAGCGCCATTCAAAATTTTGATATTTTTTGGTATATTATGTTTAATTTCTGGTGTAAAAATATAACTGTGGTATGCTTACTGTATTAGAATGCAAGATCTAGTCGTAACCTATCATCTATGGAAAGAAACTTTGAAGATGACCAAGAGTTTTATGCATAACCAAAAAATGGGCCAAAACTAACAATGTCGTTTACGTCCGTTTGCGGAATTACGGCAGTGAAGCAGTTTCCGGAAGAATCTCCTCTGGAATTTCTTTGAGAATCCCCTAAAAAACTACTAAAGGAATTCCTGGAGCAACACCTGAAAGACCTTCAAGTGGAATTCCTGGAAGAAAGAAGTCTTGGTAAAGCTCCTAGAGACGCTTCGAGTTGAATTCCCATCAGAACTACTGAACGAACTAGTTGAGGAACTGACAATGGCACTCCATGAAAAATTTCAAATAAAACTCCTAGAAGAACTCCTAGTGGATCTTTCAGAACAAGGCTCAGTGGAACTCCCCAGAGTAAACTCAAGGCATTCCTGGAGGAACTTCTGGAAGCACTCTTGGTGGAACTTCTAGATGAACTCCGGGAGGAACTTCTGGTGGAACATCGAGAGCAAACAACTCCCGAGAGGAAACTGCAAGAATTTCCGGAGCACTTAGAACAAATTTCGGAACTTTAGGAATTCCTAGTGTAATCAAGAAATACTCAGTGAAACTCCTGAATTATCCATAAAACTCCTAGAGGAATTTCCTGTAGAAATGTAAAGAATTTTCCAATGGTACTCCTTGAGAATATTCTCCATGAATATCTAGAGTTATTGCTAGTGGAACTCTTAACCTTCCTTCCAGCAGCTCGCTGACGCAGTGTACGGTTTGGGTCAAAAATGACGCCAATGCTATAGGAGGGTTAAAGGAATTTCCTACGTAAAAGCTTTATTCTTAAAGAATCTCCATCAGATGTCGCGGTGGAACTTCTGGAGCATTTCACAATGCAATAGAACATTCAGTAAAACTCCTGAATGAGTTCCTAGAGGAACTAGTAGAGATATTCCTAGTCGAACTTCTAGAGGTATTCTTAGTGAATTTTGAAGAGGAATGCCCGGTGAAACTCGTAGAAGGATTCTCAGTAGAAATTCTCAGTGGAGCTCCTAGAGGATTTCCTGGTGTAATTTTTAGATAAACTCTCAACGGAACTCCTGGAGAAGCTCCCGGTGAAATTTCGAGAGGTATTCTTAGTGGAACTCCTGAAAAAAAAATCCCAGTTAAACTCGTAGAGGACTTCGCAGTAAAACTCCTTGGTGAATTTCTAGCACAATTTCTAGAGGAACTCTTAGAGGTGTTCTCAGTGGAACTTTGGCAGGAGTTCCCAGTGGAATTTCAGCAGGTATGCCTAGTGGAAATCTTGAGTAATTTCCTGTGCAATTCGCACAGAAATTCCCAGTGGAATTCCTGAAGAAATTCATAGTGGAACTCCCAATGAAATATCTTGCGTAAAATCTGAATTCTTTTATATTAAACATCAGAATTCCCGGCGGAGCTCCTGGAGTATTTCTTAACCCTAGTAGGATGTTGGGGTCAATATGATCCAGACAAGCACGCTGAACGTGCACTACTCCATCGTGGTGCGAAAATCATAGCATCTTAGTCCCACATGGAGCTTTCAATAACAATTTTTAATAAGTTCCCAGTGGAACTCATAGATGAGTTAATCTCCTAAAGGTGAAACTCGTAAAGGAATCTACAATGAAAATCTAGAGGAATTCTTATAGAACTTCCTGGTAGAACTCCTGACTAATTTTCTAGGTAAGTACTGAATTCTTGGAGATTCGACATCAAAATTCCTAGAATATTCTACAATGGAATTCTTGTTGTATCTTTCATTGAAACTCCTGAATAAATTTCCAGTGAAACTCCTTGAGTAACTCCTAGTGAAACTTTTAGTGAAGCTTCTAAATGAATTTCCAGAAGAACTAGTAGAGCAATTCCCTGTGCTATTTGTAGATGAAATCCCTGTGGGAATTACAAACTTAGTTTCTGAATTCTTGACGATGAAACATCAGAAATAATCCTCGGCAGAACTCCTTCATAATGGGTTTCCTCATGGAATTTCCAGTGAAACTGATGAATTATAAATCCCCAGTAGAACTCCTAGAGGTATCTCTGGACATTGTAATGGCTTCCTTCATACTTAAGTCAGCTGGTATCCCGTATGTGTTTGTTGATTAAGTCTATGCCTTAGCTTCGCTTTTATTGAAAAAAAAGTAATGCTCTTATCTTCCCTTTCAATGGAGAAAATGAGTGATATGGGCAAGGGTGATGTTTTCCTAAAACCTAGGATGTCTTACTCCTAATTACCCATGAATCCTCCGAATCCCCTTGCAAATCCCCAGGAAGCCATCCGAAGCTCATTCAATCCCTCCACTGGCGTAGCCACGGGGGGGGTTTCAGGGTTAAAACCCCCCCCAGAGCCAAAATTTGTGGAACAAATTTTCAGTATAAAACGCTTTGCGACGAAAAAAATTTTCGGCTGCGCCGCTATTTTTAAACTTCGAATACGATTGCTCGTTACTGTTTACAAAATGTAAGTGTCAAATCAAAAAAGGTATCATTGACCGTTGAAAACCCCTCCCAGAGACAATTTCTGGCTACGCCACTGAATCCCTCATAAAGCTCCCACAAAAACCCATAAGTGCATGTTCAAGCCCTTCTAAAACCTTACCTGAAACTCCATGAAAGCTATCTAAATTTTCAAAAGTCTACTGAAACCTTACTTAAATCACACTGAAAGTCTGTAAATCACCTAGAAACACTTCTGAAATCCCCAAAAAAAAACCAACATGGCCTCTTGAAGCCTGAAATGCCATCATACGTCCCTACAATCCCCTCTTGATTAACAAATTACCAACCCTAAAAGATTCAAAGCAGGAAAATAAAATTGTAGGAATGTTCGAAAACCTAATTAACCTGAAAGGTTAAGAAAAAATGAAAATAATTAGTATAACGGGTTAAACGGATCAAAAATAAACAAAACTCATCAAATCTAACTATATTTCATAAATGTTAGTTTTAGATATGACTGAATCGCCATTGAAAAATCTAAAAAGTATAAGTTGGAGATGCGGGGCATCGATCCCCGTACCTCTCACATGCTAAGCGAGCGCTCTACCATCTGAGCTACATCCCCTTGGTGGCTAACGGTTCCAACTGCAACAAGTTAAAATAAACGAATTTTCAAGCCTGCCATGGCTCAATCCAGTTCACCTCGAACGTATTGGGTCCTAACCGCCATGTATACTCTAAAGAAACCCGTAAGCATAATAATAAATTTAACCGGTTGGCATTTTGTATGCGGGGCGTGTTTGTCGCTGCAAATATAGCTACCTAGCTAAAATTGCCAGAGTGCAGAATATGTGAACAAAAAGCGAATGGCAGTTTGGATGCGGAGCACTGATTGATACCCGGGCCGGAGGTGAGTAGAATAACTAGCCACAGAAGTTCAATGTCGCGACTGTTCGTGTGACTAACATCTAGTTTGCCACGCCATTACAGCGTCAGCAGCGGTACTAGAAGTGTCAAGTTAATTTTGTTTACCATAACAAAAGGTCCTCTACAAGATGGACACTTTAAAATAATAAATTATTGCAATTAAAGTTATTAAAATAATTAAATAAGAAAACTGAGTACAGCGCCATTGGAGTTCTAGTGTATTTCTATTCGGAGGTGTGTCTCATGGTAGGTACTAAATCAGCTACTACTGAAGCGAACTTGATTGATAAGTATAGTCCGTATTGATTTCAATGCAACGGGGATGTAGCTCAGATGGTAGAGCGCTCGCTTAGCATGTGAGAGGTACGGGGATCGATGCCCCGCATCTCCAATTATTTTTATGACTGTTCTGAGGACTAATGATAAAAATGATTCATTGAAAAGTAATCGAATTCCAATTCAATCCAAATTGAAAACTTAATTCAACTCAAAAGTTCAGCCCAAAACAAACACAGCTCTTATTTTCGGTAATTTATCGATCACCATATTACTTCCAATCACCAAACTTGCCGGCTTAGTTTTGCCGACAAGCCACGAAACGGTGACGGCGCAAAATAACCACAACAAACAGCACGGAAGCAACAGAGTCATAAATTATTATTTATTCGGCATACCCCACGGCGCGCACTAGATACTTACAGCACACGTGTCCGGCCCAAAGTCACATCACAAACAATCTTCGGAACCGATCGTTCAATAGCAGCTTGTCAGTCTTCACCCGCTTTGAGAAAGTTCATCGTAAGATTGTGGGCAATTTAGGCTGCGTGTGGTAGTGATTGACATCTTTCCGTCGCGTCAGCAAGCGCTCAATCGGAGCCCGGTCCGGTTCCGGGAAATTTGCCATGCCATCGTCATAAGACGATTTTTCCTGTACTTGCTTCGAACATGGAAAGCCTACACACAGCTTCCGGCACCCAAGGGCAATAGCAACACACCGCCGGCCGCCGTCCGCCGACAGCAAATGGAGTTGTTTTGGACAATCTGTCACGTTCTGACGACCGTCCAAACGAATGAGTCCTATTTCTTGGTCTTTTCTAACCCGGACAATAAACAAACAGTATGGGTCGATGCGATCAATCTTTCTGGGAAGCGCTTCCCGGCTCCGGCAAAACTTATTTTCCCGGCATCTAAGTAGTTAGTAGTTACACTGCTGATCAACAGTTTGTGGTACCTATTAACTATTAATATACGGCTTTAGCCATTCAACGTGGAATCACATACACATCACACATCACCTTGCAAGACATCTGCGTTTTGTGTATGTTATCGACATAGGGTATTGGTTCCCTTCTTAAGCATGTGGCTCCCATTTTCATCCTACGAAAAACAAAGGATTGAAGCGCTGTTTGTTTTGTTTCTTATTTTTGTATTTTTTGTTAGAAGTGAGCACCCATGAAAACAAAAAGAACGGAATCAATCGGTGCCGTAATCGCTTGTTTTCGAATAGGATGAATATGGGAGCGTGAGATTGATGATGGCACACATACACTACAAGGCTTTCAAATATAATAAAGATTGAGTTCATGTAACTAATGAAACTCTATTGAATGACATTTGTTACTTGAGCGTGTGTCATGAAAGAAGAAGCAGAAGGGTGGATTTTTTTTAAAGCTGGAGTTCTCTTTCAAATCAGGAAATGCCAAATTTCAACCAATTCTAAGCTGGCAAGAAGAGTGTTAAGAGATCTAGAATTATGAAGATAATGCACCTGATCCTTAATGTTTTTTTTTCTAGCAACAGCAAGAAGAGGCGCCACGAAGAAAGGGTGACTGTGAAATGATGGAAAATATGGATCGGCATGATGTGCCGAGATTTTATGCAAATATCAATGGCATAAGGCTCAAAACTGCGCCAGTTTCCGCCATTCGCACTGACAGGGAACAATATTTGCTGACAGAAAATATAATGGCGGTAACCAGATTGAAGGATCACTTCTTAGATTTGAGAGATTGAATTTCTTAAGCGCAAAAGCTAGCGCATCATCAATCTATCAATCTGATTCTAATAGAATAGCATCTGATACCATTAGCAGGGATGGCATTCACACAGAAAATGAGCACAGGCCAGCTCATTTTTATATTAAATCCGTCCACACTTGCACACACACACTGAGAAGTATGTCATTCCTGACCATAAGTGCTGTGTGCTCCCTAAAATTTTCAAGATATGCTATAATATTATTTTGAAAAAACAACAGCTCACCTGATCCATCATAATCTCTATCTAGAGGATCTAGAGGATCTAGTTGTCTATTATTAGGACACAATAAAATTATCTTGTTTATTTAACAATAACAACGTGCTGGTTTATCAATAGAACGTGTTGTTCTAAGAATTATATAGAAATGAATTCATATATAAACAAACAGTCAACAGTTTATATGTTTACAGATACACACATCTACGACCGAGTGAATTGGTTTCTCGTAAATGAAATAGTCAAGTATATTACTTGTTTTGTAATATCTTCCACAATAACCACAATTTAATCGCAAAAGTTTTTTTTCCAACTTTGAAATGATGTTTTTAATTATTTGTTTGTTAACTCTTCAGGACGCGCGCCGTTGTAAAAAGTACAACACTATAAAAAAACCTCACTCGTCATATACAGCGCGGTTGCAGTGCAGTTTCAGGATCAAACATTTAAAAATGCACAAAAAAAAAAACATTTTGGCCATAATTAGTTCTAAATATGAAAAGGAAATGATGAGCAACGGAATCGCATTTGTGGGACATTCGAATGGTTTTTTCGAACAAAGTTTCAAATTCTAAGAACTCCACCACATAATTTTAAAATAATTGTTTTATTATAAAACATTTGTGACAAAGTTTGGTTTCAAGATCTTAACATAAATAGCTTTTAGAATTCAAACAAAAATATTAACTAAAGTTCTTCAAGCTACAACTACAAAAGTTATTTTATAGATATACTCTGCAATCAATCTCACAAGACTCTTTGGGGGCGTCTAAAAAGCCCCTCCCCCGCTCGTAGCATTTCGTCACATATTCGGATAAACCAACCCCCCCACCCGTACAAATTACGTACCATGTTGGCTTGTTGAACAAACCAGAACAATTTCTTCTGAAATTCTTCCAGCAGTCCTGGGATTCCCAAAGGAGTTTCTTCTGAGATTCCCATGTTTAAGCATTCCTCCCTTTTTGAATTCCTCCAGCACTTCCTACTGGGATTTGTCCAAGATTTACCTTTAGAATTACAATTGATTATTCCTTTTTCTTTGTATTCCCTTGGGGGTTCCTTCAGAGATCCCTCCTAGAATTGTTTCCAGCGTTCTTCTAAGATTCCTCCAATAGATCTCTCTGAGATTTCTCCAAGATATCAATCTAAGGTTCTTCTGGGAATAAATCTAGGGTTTCCTTCAGAAGTTCTTTCAAGGTTTTCTTTTCCCTTTCTTCCACCAGGAGTTTCTTCGGTCATCTCTTCAGAAATTTCAACAGAAATTTCTATTGAGATTCCATAAGAACTTCTTTCTGGGTCTTTTTTTCCTAAAGAAGTTAACGGGTTTCTTTCAGCCTCCAAGAGTTCCTTCTGGGTTTCCTCAAGCTCCTTCCGGAATTCACTCGGATATTCATTCCGAGATTTCTACAGGAACTAATCCCGACATTCTATCAAAAATTCTAAAAAATAAAAAAAAAACCTCTGCAGGAGCTTTTTTTATTCAGGAATCCCTTCCTGGCTTCTTCTAGGAGTTTCTCATGAGATACCTCGAGCAGTTCTTCTGGGATTCCTCTAGCTAGGACTTCCTTCTAGGATTTATCTTGGAATTGTTTCCGGGGATTCCTCCTGGAGCTTCTTCCGGAATCCCTCAATTCACTCCTTTCTTAGAATCCACATCCTCTCTTAGAATTCCGCGAAGAATCCCTTCACGATTTTCTCCAATAGTTCCTACTGGAATTCCTCCAGGGAACCCCAGGCATGTGTCCGTACCACACAGAACGAAAAAAGAGTGTAAAATTCTGTGACATATAATGCACATAATTGGAGCGTGGGATATCACACAAGTTTACATGACATATCATGTAAAAGTCATGAAATGTCATGTAAACTTCCTTTATATGTCATGTAATTCAGCAAGACTCAAAGTATTTACATGACATATAACACAAATTTACACGATATATCACGTAAACCATCATAGCATGAAGTTTACATGACTAAAATGAAGTTTACATAACGTGTAAGCTTCATTATTTTTATCTGCAGCCTTGATCCTAATTGTTTACATTTCTACGGCGGCAGCTGATGCGGGGAACTTGTCCTTCTCTCAGCCTAGCACCACTATACATATAGCCAGAGAACAAGTTACTTTCGCTTCGAAACCATCTACATCGGAACGTACATAGTGCAGCCAGCAAGGAGTGAATACCTGCTCAGGAATATCAACCAACTCTATGGATCTGGATCTCTATAGATGTCCACATTCCTACGGTGGCAGCTAGTGCGGGGAACTTGTCCTTTTCTCAGGCAAGTACACCTTGCAATCCGTCAGAAGAACATACTTCTCCCGACCTGCCACATTCATTTACAGCACACTAGACAACATCATCCCTGGATACTTCAGACGCAGGTTCCTTGTCTAACGTACCGATCCATGAGTCATTCGCATTCCAGTCGAATGTGCGAAGTGTGTGGGAAAACTATAATGAGCCTCAAAAAATGGTGGACGAAGCACTTCCAATAACCATTTGTCTTCAGGAAATGATGACGACCAGTACCGACAACCTCCTCAAAAGCAACTACGAATGAATCACCAGTAGCCGTTAGGAAGTCTGGGAAAATGAATTGCCGGCCTCGGAATTCGAAAGGACATTGCGTTCCGTGCTGTCCAACACAATACTGGTCTACTAACTTGTGTCGCCCGTATTGGAAGGCCGTGGAATACCACGGTAGTCTCAATATACGTGCCTCATAGCCTTAAAAACCAGGAGCTAATTGGTGACTTGACACATCTTTTACATACACTTGAGCCACCACACAGTGACCGGCACAAAAAAGATCCACTATATATTTATTACAGTTTCTAATGAAAACTATATGCAAAAATGGTAAAATATACCTTTCAATGAATGCACTACAATTATTTTATATTATTTTAGTAATCTGTGATGAAAAGTATTTGTTTTTTTTTAGGAATAAAGCGAACTCAGATAAGATTGGAAACATTGCTGAAAAATTGGGTACGACCGAAAAAAAGATCCACTTACCAATTAATTCTGAAACTTCAAAATTTTCAAACGTTTTGCTTCTTGGTGTATGTTATTGTGATGTTTTCGACATATGAAATTTATTTTGACATGCGTTTTATCAATTTTAGGGTGATATGGGGCGAGTTTATTTTTCATGGTTAATATAATGGGTAAAATTTTGTATGAAATCACTTTATTTCTCGAAAACCTAAAATTTTTCAATACAGATTACTAAAACAATGTCAAATGGATGCACTACATATTTTATCATTTTTGCATGTAGTTTTCACTAGAAACTGTTATCACTATATGGTCTTTTTTGTGCCGGTCACTGTATATTTCTTCCCAGGATTACTTCCAGAGCTTGTTTCCAAGATGTCCCAATATTTCTTAGGATTTCTGCCGAAGTTTCTCTCGAGATTTCTCTGGCAAGATTTCACCTGCATTCCTTCCGATAATTCTCCGGAAATTCTTTATACGAAATTTCGTAAGTCTCCCCAAGAGACATTTTATGAAACACTTATAGGAAAATATTTGCAAGAACCCCAGAAGCAATTATTAAAGTAATCATAAAAAGAAGCATGTATAATCTCGGGATAATTTTTGAAGATCTCTGGTAATAATCTCGGGAAAATCAGTAAAAAATAATCTCAAGTGGATCACTGCCAGAAATCCGATAAACAACTTCGAGTGAAAGCCCGGAAAGAAACTCTGAAATAAATCACGGGGAGAACTCTTCCATGAGAAATATCAGTAATAACTCCTGCAGAAATCCCAGAAGACATTCCGGAAAATAATCTTAGGAGAGAGCCCAGGGTAAATACAGAAAAACTCTAAGAGTCATCTCAGGATCAACACCGGAACGAATATTCCGAGAGAAAGTGAAGCTTCAAAATACATCCCGCGAGAAACTTTAGGAAATATCCCGGCTGAAATTTCTTTAGAAAACTACGGAGGAATTGCAGAAGAAAACTCATAGAAATTTCTTGGGTTTTAATAGATATAATACTAGGAATAACTCCTGTAGTAGCTCTGGAAGAAGTCATTGAAAGATCTTCTAGGGAAGTCTCAAGAGGAACACCGGAAGAAAACGCGGAAAATATTCAAGAGGAATCCCGAGACAAAATATAGTAGAAATTCCACGACTATATCAGCGATATATCCTAGAAGAAACTCTTGTGGAAATATTGGGATAAATTTTGGTAGAAATGTCTTTGGACAAAATGCAGGAGAAACTCCGAGAAAAATCCTACGAGGAGCTCTGGGAGCAATACCGGGAAAACTCCTGGAAGAAATTCGGGATTGTTATAATTGTCTTTATTAATTAGGTTTTCCACCCTTGGTTGGTTCGCCTCAAAATTCAGGGAAAATATAATCATCCGGAGGATTCCGTTTCCGTTTTCACGAAACCACAAACTTCCAGTAAGAAGCTTCAGAATGACGGGAAAATATTTGTTTAGACGATTTGTACGACACATTTGGTCGGGGTTCTGCTAAACCGAACCAAAGACCATTTTTTGAAAAAATGAGTTTTCTTAACCATTGGATGAAGAATATGATGATCTACCTTCAGTGTAAAACTCCAGTAATTCTTACAGTTCTTCGTGGAGTAATTTCAAAATTTCTGTTTGGCAGAACATACAAAAAATGAAAATGCACCCAGCCAGAGTGAACTGTAAACCATTTCATAGAATCAGCGAAATATTTTAATGTTGATCTAGATGATGGACATTTCAAGTTTTCCTCATCGCCGTCAGATTTCTAACTTCTAACCGACTCATATTAACAAATTGTGAGAGAATTGAACACGTAATTAGAAATACGGGTGTTGGAGGATTCAATTACATGTCGATGAACCTGATCGCCGATTTTCCAAATCACATTCAGCCAGAGTGAACCAAATCCACTGCTTTTTAGAACCAATTTATTCTAAACAATTCAAAAATGAACTGGTTTTGAATACCTGCGTTATGTCGATACACCTTATATTGATACTTTAACACAGGAGCCGTCATTGAACAACGAGGATAATAAGAATAATAAAGGTTGAAAAAAATCAAACACTTGGTTCGCTTTGGCTGATCGAAAAATGGCGTTTTCACGAAAACCATCCTTGAGAAGAATGTTTAGAACTTGATTCTGACTTAACGACTGACCTTCAGCTAGGTAAAATGACCTAAAGGTAACGCGCTTGGTTATCACTCAAATGATCCAAGTTCGAATCTCTTGCGTATTTTTGATGTTTGTTTTGTCTTGGTTCACTTTGGCAGAACATTTTCATGGTTTTCTTCGACCAGCAAAAATTTGAAGTACACAAATTGCTCCACTTTCAAATCTTAGGACCTCAGGACATGCAAGGACATAATCACTCTTGCCCTGTGCCTGCACAATGCATGGTCTTTGAAAAAAAAACATGGGTGGCAATTGCTAAGCTGGGAGGGCTCCCGCCGTTCATATTTCAAACTATTTTGAGACATCCGTGCTACTATACTATACGCGTCCTCTCTGATTCATGTTAAGGATTGTGAGTGATATCGACTTCAACTTCAGACGATAAAAAATCGAGATTTTTTTTTTCGCAATCCGACTGGTTTTCTCTGAAACAAAGAAACACAGTCAGCCACACTGAACTATATACCATATTCCAATGTTTTTGTTCAGCCAGAGTGAACTGAGTGCAAAGTACTGAGAAATTAAATGTAATTATATCAGTGAGTTCAAATAATTTACATGTATTTTTCATCTCTGGTGGTTAATAAAGGCTTGTAAGTTACATGTGTGCGGAAAAGTTTCAAATTATCTTAGCTGCTGTTTATTTGTGAGTTGTTGAACTTTAAACTTAATTATCTCGGAAAAAACTTTTTGGCGCTTAGTTCGGTTTAGCAGAACCCCGGCCATTTGTTCTGGGGATTGCACTTCCGAGAATTTCTAGAAGTAGCAAGGTCTAACAGTTCGCTACATTTAATTGATACGCCCCAATGTTTTATATTTTATCGATTCTAAATTTCTCTGCATTAGCCTACCGAGTTCATAAATACTATAAACTACTAGCTGTCCCGGCAAACTTTGTCTTGCCAAGCTGTGGTGGTTTGACAGCTATTGAGGTCATTGCGGCACAGCACTCTAGATTGGTTTCATTTCGATCATGTTGATTTTCTTCCCAGTTCATAAAAAATCAATACTTCATCAATTTTCTTACTTTCTTAGTTGATATTCGTAATTTTTAATACATATAAACACAGCCACCATGAATACGAATCAAACCATGCAAGAGTCATCCCGATCGGTTCAGCCGTTTGTGAGTTTTGTTGCCTCAAAGGAAATCCAAACTCATTTTTATATATATAGATTGTTACTAGCTGGCCCGGCAAACTTTGTCTTGCCCGGTTGTGGTGGTTTGACAACTGTTGAGCTCAAAATATCACTGCACTCTAGATTGGTTTCATTTCGATCGTGTTGATTTCCTTCCCAGCTCATGAAAAATCAGTACTATATACAGGGTGTTCAATAAGTTCGGATACACCATATAACTTGAATTAACTACACAACTGTAATTCAGATTTTCAAAGTAAATGTATTTATTGAAAGGTCATATAACACTGGTCAAATATAGCATATGGTTTTGAATAAAGTCTTTTTCTACTTTTTTATATGAGCCTTAGATGTATCTAAAGTTTGTTAGCTCCGGCACGCTGGAATAATTTTCGAAAAGTTGCTCAAGCTACAGAAGTCTAAAACGTTGACTTTTAAATTTACATCTCACTATACTAAATTAAAATATCTAAATTAATAGAAAAAAGCTTAACACTTCTATTTCAGTGATGATATGATGATAAATTTGCAAGTTTAGTCAAAATGTGCTTAAATCTATGAAAAGGCATAAATACATTATATAAAGCCAATCTTGGTTAAAATTTGCCACAATAGGGATATAATCAAGTTGTGGAAAAGATAATTATGGATTAAACTGAGATATAACGCACCCTTGCTTTTTGACAAAACAAAAATCATTGGAACAGGTACAGCGGCAATTTTAGCAATTTTAAAGATCTAAATAAAATGAGCCCGTACTTCACCCAATCTGAATCTTATAGATTATTTCGTATGGCCATAGTTGCTACCACTTATGCTGAGGACAATAACCTAATTTGATTTAAATTAATACCATTACTCAATAAAAACTAGACGGAATACCAATGACAGACGTGCGTGCCGGCCGAAAGGAACTTGAGACACATTTGCAATTATTACAAAAGGATAAAGGACAGTTTATTTCAAAACATATACTGTATTTGATCAGTATTATGAGATCTTTCAATTAACACATTCACTTTGCAAATCTGAATTACAGATGGGAAATAAATTCAATTTTACTGTGTATCCGAACTTATTGAACACCGTGTAAATTTACTAACTTTTCTGGTTGATTTTTGTAACTTTTTGTACATATAAACACAGCCACCACGAATACGAATCGAACCGTGCAAGAGTCATGCTGATCGGTTCAGCCATTCGTGAGTTTTGTTGCCTCAAAGGGACTTCAAACTCATTTATATATATATATATATATAGATATGATCCCTTACACCCCTCAAAGAAAAATAAGAAATCGTTGACAGAGATTTCCTATTCTCTAGGAAGCGATCAAAAACTTTCAATCGAGAGTGTTAGAACACAGTAGTTACAACAGCTGCTGCTAGTGAACCGTCGTCGTTGTTGTTAGACGATATTGCTTCGCCATCCCCCAGTTGTAGTGGAACGTTAAAGACCAAACCAGTCCGGGTCCGGGACAAGCGCAACTCAATCTTTCCGTCGTCACGTTCCAAACATCAACACCCGTGACACCCCAAGGCCGGTGAAATTTACTACCGTGGACGCGGACTGGCAAAACGCAGAATCCAACAACACCAACACCACAACGATCTCGATATCGGTCTGGGGAAGTAATTGTCGTAACTCCAACCGGCTTCGCGCAAACGACGATGGACGACCTGCTATTCCAAAGCCGCGGGGTCCGTCGTTTCTCATGCGACAATGCCGGCCGCCGCGCCGCATGAATCGTGCTGTAAGTCACCGTCCGTCGGTCGATCGCGCCAGCCAAGGAAAGAGCACACAAACCGGTTTTGGTGGATTGGTGGATGGAAGCGAAAGATCATGCTTGGTTTTACAATGTTGTGCTCCTCGTACGTCTGTCCGTGCGTCCCAACGATCGGATGGGTTTATATAGTTGTTTATTGACGACGACGGGCGGTGGATCTGCAGGGGAGGAGAGCACAAATTCGCTACACTACCGGTTTTGGAGGTCTTGCTCTCTCCTAGTTGGTCGAAGCTGAGCTGCGTAGACTAGCAGGAACAAGTTTCGGAGGTCGAGTAGGATTTAGCCGGTAATTGGGAGGATCTAGATTTTCTGTAAGGATTGATGGTGGATTTTGTTTGTTTTTGCACTGTTCAAAATATTTCTTTAATTTCTTATGAATTTCTTGAGAAACTCATCCAGAATTCTTCACGTATTGCTTCATAAAGTCTCCCAGGGAATTTGATTAAGAATATCCACTGATTCCGTCAGAAATGCTTTCAACGATTCCTAAAGAAAATCAACTGTTCAAAATATTTCTTTAATTTCTTATGAATTTCTTGAGAAACTCATCCAGAATTCTTCACGTATTGCTTCATAAAGTCTCCCAGGGAATTTGATTAAGAATATCCACTGATTCCGTCAGAAATGCTTTCAACGATTCCTAAAGAAAATCAAAGGTTGCTCTAGAAATTTCTCAAAGATTTCTTTAGGAAATCTTTCACGGATTCTTTCAGAAATTTTTACAAAGATTCTTTCGGAAATTCTTCCTTTAAAAATTTCTTTCGAAATTCCTCCGTAAATTTGTCCAAGGAAATCTCCCAATTAGTCCATGGATTTCTTGAGAAATCACCCCAAGAATTAGTTCTTAAAATTTTTTCGTATTTTTTTTGCAGGATTTTTTTCCAGAGAATGTTCAAGAAATTCTAAAGGGATTCCTTCAGTTATTCCTTTCATGAAATTCTCTAAGAATTATTCAAAGTACATTTCAATGGGTTGCTTCCGAGACTCCACCAGGACTTCCCAGTCAACCAATGATCGTATAAGATGTTGAAGTGAAGGCGATATGCGTACACATTACATGCGCCTAAATGGAGGCATGCACGCATATGGCCTCCATTTTATCATCTTATGCATATATGATTACTGATTGTTTGGGTTACTTGGATTTTCTACAAGGATTTTTTTTTTGAAAGATTCTTCATGAAATTCGTCCAGTGGTTTGTTTCTTTATAAAATTTTCCGAATACTTTTTCAGAAATTCGTTAAGGTTTTTTTTTTTTCAAGAAGTCTACAAGAGATTCATTCAGGAGTGGCTGTAAACATTCCGTCGAAAATACCCGCATCCGCAAGTAACAATGGAGGCTGGATAACAGCTTATTCAGCCAAATATTTCAAAATCAAGCTTAAGAACGGTTTATTCTTCCATTGTACAGCAATATTGTTTGTTTTCAGGGATTCATCAAGAGATTCTTGGATTGTTACTTTCAATTACTTTCAGCAGGAATCCCACCAGAGGTTCTAGCAGGTGTTGATACAGAGATTCTTTCAGGATTACCCTCATGTACAATCCCAGAGATTTGTCCGGCATTTCCTGCGATTCCTTCAAAAATATATTCCTCCAGCCAGGAGATTCATTCAATTTTTTTACAAATCATTCAAAGATTGTTTCGGAAATCGCTTAAAAAATCCTGACGATATAAGAAACATCTTAAGGGGCTGTCCATTAATTACGTAAGGGTTTATGGAGGGAGAGGGGGTTTGAGAAATCTTACGCGCCATGCAAACAATTTTGGGTTCTCATACAAAAAATCTTACAAGGGGGGGAGGGGGTGTCGAAAAATCGCTAAAATTCCCTTACGTAATTAATGGACAGCCCCTAAGATACCCCATTATTTCTCAAAAAAAAAAAAGACTCATGAAGGAACTCTGCAAATAATTCCAAGATAAAAATGCTTGAGAAATTTCCAGAGGTATTTTTGGAAAAATACATAGAGGAAAAAAATGTCTGCAGAAACCGCAGGCAAAGTACTGCTGTAAGCCTTGGAAAACCACTGAATCTTCGAAATAATACGTAGAAGAACTGGCGAAAAAATCTTGAAATACTCCTTGAAAAATGGTAAGGAATAAATTCTGGAGTAATTTCTGCAGGAATGGTTAAGATAATTTTTGAAAAAAAAAAATCTGAAGGAATCCCTGAACAAATCTTCAGCAATTCCTGGAAAGGAACTGTTAGATAAAACCCTGGAGAAACTTCCAGAATAATCTTTGGAGAGTTTTCTAGAGAAATTTAAAAAAAAATGTCCGAGAAAATCCCAATTTCTGGAGAAATTCTAGCAAAAATTTCTAAAAAAGTGACTGGAAAAATGTCTGAATTTCTACAGGAAAACTCTAAAGAGAATCTCCGAATCTTTGTGAAACAAAAAATTCCAAAAAAGAAAGAAAAAAAACAAAAAAATCTGACATTTCAGAAATGAATGAAGAAATACAATTTTCTAAACAATCCTTTAAGGCACTGGTTCCCAACCAGTGGTCCGCGGCCCCCTGGGGGGTCGTGAAGCCGGTCCAGGGGGGCCGCGATGTTATTACAAAAATATATTAATATTTATATAAATATTTAATTATAATATAAATATCTATATTATATTTATATAAATATTTAATTATAATATAAATATGATTTTTTTATTCTATTCAATGTTTTTGGGGTTAACCACTATCAAACCCCTAGCTGCTACCCCCAAAAGCCAAAATTTGAAAATGAATTTTCTCGTATAAAACGCTTTCAGAAGAAAAAAAATTCGGCTGCGCCGCTATTTTTGAGCTTTAACTCAAATTGAATATACATGTCATCATTGCTTACAAAATGTTAGTGTGAAAAAAAGTATCATTGATCGTCGAAAATCCCTCTCCCAGTAACCTTCTAGCTTCGCCACTGTACCCAAGTAACTCAGTTTCATGAATTTAATTCAAATTTTTTGCCTTTCTCGTACACCAAGGTGTACCGAAAGGCTATATGTTCACTCCAAAAACGAAAATTTGATAGAGCCTCCGGAGGGGTCAAGTCTTATATACCAATCGACTCAGCTCGACGAATTGAGGTGATGTCTGTGTGTGTGTATGTGTGTGTGTGTGTATGTGTGTGTGTGTATGTGTGTGTACAAAAAAACTCACATCACTTTTTGGCAGTAAACCTCAACCGATTTTAATGACCGACGGTTCATTCGACGCAGAATCTAGTCCCATTGTTTCCTATTGAAAATGGATCAGATCGGTCCAGCCGTTCCGGAGTTATGGCTATTTAGGTGTTCCGGACCGGTGCCCCAGGAAGGGGCCAGATATGAAAACTCTACAAACCCATCCATGCGGCACATCAAACTACGGCATTTTCGATAACTTGATGAATGGTATGCAGAAAAATAGTCTCAGACCATATCTGAACCGGTAGTGTCTCGGAACCGGTTCCGGGTGTACCGCCGGAAGTGACCAAACATAAAAGTAAACTAAACCCATGCATGCGACACATCAAACCGCGGCTTTTTCGATAACGTGATGAACAGTAAGCAGGTAAACATTCTCAGACCATATCGAAACCGGTAGTGGTCTGGAACCGGTTGCAAATGCCCCGCCGGAAGTGGCCAAGTATAAAAGTTAACCAAACCCATGCATGCGACATATCAAATAGTGGCTTTTTTGATATCCTGATTAACAGTAAGCAGGATAATATTCACCGGTTGTGTCTCGGAACCGGTTCCGGGTGTCCCGTAGGAAGTGGCCAAATATAAAATTGAACTAAAACCATGCATGCGACATATCAAACCGCAGCTTTTTCGATAACCTGATGAACAGTAAGCAGGAAAGCATTCTCAGACCACATCGGAACCGGTTCCAGATGTTCCGCCGGAGGTGGCAAAGTACAAAAGTTAATTAAACCCATGCAAGCGACGTATCAAATAGTGACTTTTTTTATATCCTGATGAACAGTAAGCAGGAAAATATGTTCAGAACATATCTGAATCGGTTGTGATCCGGAACTGGTTCTGGGTCTCCCGCCAGAAATGGTCAAATATAAAAGGGAACCAAACCCATGCAAGCGACACATCAAATCGCGAATTTTTAGGCATCTTGATTTGGCAAAAATGTTTCCAGCCATCCCGAGCAGAAAAGAATAACAACTGAATAACATATCCAGGTATTTAATATAAAATACCACCATACCTTGAAATGCCCTTCATTAGGTGGTAATAAGAGGCAAAATAACAAAAACGAATACCATAATTTTGTATGAAGAATACCTAGAAAATAACAAGCCTTGTTATTTTAATAATGAGTGCATACCAAAAATTTCAAACACACTGCCAAGGACTGTATTTGTTATCCTAATGGTATTGAATAACAGAAAAACAACAGTTCTTATTATTGAATTGTTCATTTGATCGAGAGCTCAATTTATTATCCAGGAGGTATTCAATAACATAGTAATAACAACTATTACTATTAAATTGCAGCTCAAAATAGGTTTTTTCATCAAGAAAATATTCAACAAATCAGAAATAATAACTATTGCTATATGTTATTTAATAAAAAAAAACAGAACATGAATGATTTATCACAAATTTCAAAATTTATGGTTAATTATTAAAACTAAGAAAAAAAGGCAGGCAAAACTAACCTCATGTTTTCTAGGTTCGAGCATTAATCTTAATTGAGGGACCCAAAATCAAAGGGGTGTAAGTGACCAATTTGTCGATTTAGAGCTGAGCATATCATTAAATTCTTCAGATTTCAAGCTTTCAGGAACTTTTTAAAGATTTTTTCTACGATGATTGGAAAAATTACATTTTGTATGGGATGAAAAATTGATCAAAAACTTTAAATCTCATTTACTGGAAAGTGGGTTTTTGTCACTTACACCCCTTTACTTCTAACCCCCTCAATTGCAATACTCTCTTCAATCATAAAAAAACAAAACCTCTTAAATATATCCTTAATCATAAAAAAATAATGAATCCTTTTAACCTTCCTAATGCATCACATTAGGAACAGCTTGCTGAAGTAGTGCATGATTTCGGTCAAAAAATGTCCTTAATGCACAAGAAGGTTAACGCATGCGTCCATCTTTGATAGAGTATAGAATCAATCCCGCTCAACTGGCATCCATTACTATCTCTTTTATTAAAACTGGGCCGAATATTGTTGGCTCCAAAATATCCTGTCTATTGGCTACCAATGCAGTTGATATAAGCGTGTCCACAGCCTGACTACACCAGAATTATATCTTATTGACTTGACTTGAGTATGTCCAGTACTGCAATAACGAAACAACCGGCAATACATTGAAAAATAATGGGACTGATGTGAAAAAGGCTAATTTCGAAGTTTTCTCAAAATAAAATGAACCGCTACGTCATTTACCTCATTAAAAACCTTGAGTAAATTTCAACGTCTTTTCAAGTATATTTGAAAATACAGCAATTTGAGCTAATGGCGTATAATTAAGCATTTTACTAGAAGCGATCAACATAAAATAGCCCAGTCTAACTAACAAACAAAAATATAGTCCGAATTGAGCGGACACCTGATGAGAAGCAGTCGAATATTGTTTGTTTTTTGCGCCTTAACCTCCACCAAGCGCATCCTTTGGACCCTACCCTTCTATGTACTACCAACAACACCCAAATACTCTTGACGCCTAGGCCTGAGAAATTGTAGGGCCTTCTACATCTTTCTTATGTGTCCAACTAACCATTCTTTTCCATCCTCCAGCAGTCGTAAGGACGAGGCCAGGACCATTAGAGGATTGCGTCAAACCAGAGATTAATCTCTAATATTTGTCGGTCCATGATGCTATCGTAATGGAAAACGTCTTGACTTTCTTGGCCACAGAATATGTATCCTCGTGCCTACCACACGACATACCAATGCGTGATCATTTATAGAAAAATATCTGAGAATCATGCTTTATTCCAGTTGGGACGTTTTGCCAAGAAGAAGTAGAAGAAGTACCTAATTCAATTTCCATCAACTATTACGACGTCATCTTACCTTACATTTATCCTTCGGCAGCGTGATCTGCCCAAACACCGAACAGCTTTCAATCTTCTACTCCCAGGCCACATTATCTGCTGATGTTCTTCCAATTCGATTTCGATGTCCTTGGTCCGAGTGAGTGCTGCGTGCACGACGGTTAAGCGCACCGGTAGCCAATTTAAAGTTCAAGTCAGGAAAGTGGGGAACGAACCAACTTAGGGCAACCACGAAAGACAGATGCTCGCGAATCACGACAAACATCTTCCGGTAGGGACGAACCGACCGGTCCAAAATGTACTCGTACTCGAACATGGGTTTGCCTCGTCCAGCAAGGCGAGATGGATCCGGAGGACGAAATCGTGAAGCTGCTGGAACCTGATGCTGCCTAGCTGCCTACCAGGGTGTAGCATTCCGTCGCTGCTGTGAGAATGACGTACAGCGGTACCTTCCGCAGATGCTCATCAGAAGCTGTGAATCGGAAAACGGGTGTTAAACTGTACACATTGAACGATGTTGCCTACCTGATCCGGCAGCTGCGTGATGAAAGTTTCATCATGAAACAGTTTGCCTATACTTTTCGTTGGGTACTTTGCCTTCAGATAATTTTGCAGCGCAAACTATAATTATGTGCATCGATAAACGAGTCCCGGATTGATCACTTTAGTAAAACCAGTAAAACAAATGAATTCTGCTCATATCGAGCCGACCGAGTCGTTCACGGTTTGTTTACAAACTGTCAGACTGCGAACACGGAAAAACAAAAGTACACAAATGTTAGTGTATTTCACCCAACTTTGAAGTTGCGTGCGGGAACAAAAATTTGAGTTCGGGGAAGCGATGTTGGAGTAGGTATAGCGCATTTAGTTCACCACTGGACTATCGCACTAGTTTTCACGAGTGCGAAAACGCTAATAAAAGTGCGCTTGCATCAAATCAACTCGGTGTCTTCAGAGCACTTGTTCTCTATAGATTGAAGAAATAGTGCGCCGAAGACATCAACCTGATTTGATGCAATCGCGCACTTTTATTTACGTTTTCGCACTCATAATGTCGCAGTTCGCAGTCCAGTAGTGAACTAAATGCGGTATATTTCACATTGAAAATATTTTCACTTATTATCTGTTAATTTTCCAAAATCTACAAATAACATATCAATACCAACGTTTGCTCAAATACCTGAAATTGTTATTGTGATGTTCTTACAATATTCCGTGGGATAACTTCGCAATAACAAATATAGGTATTAGTGCAAAGGTTGGTATTCATATGGTATTTTTTAGGTAAATATTCTCTTCTGCTCGGGTATTGGGGACAACCGGTAGTGTTCCGCAACCGATTACGGTTGCCCCATCGGAAGTGGTCAAATGTAAAGGAGAACCAAACCCATAAATTCGACACATTAAATGACTTTTTAGGTAAGCTGATGAACGGCAGTGGTGGAAAGCATCATGCGCTTGACGTGTTTTTTGGTTCGCATCAAACAGAATCATAGCTCACGCGCTCGCGAACCCAAAAAGAGGGAACGGTTCACGATTTCCCGAATCGACGAACCAACACAAAACAAATGTCGAACGAGCAGAATCGCAGTTGGTTCGCCAGAAGGATCACAATGTAGAGCGCTTGATTGGTTGCCATTTTTTGTACACTTAAAGGTAATTAGTTGGGTGTTTTATGATTATACTGGTCAGGTACCATACCAATAAATGATATCGACGAAAAAGTTTACCAATATTTGATTTCATTACAAAAATATCGGCCGCGAACCTCTAAAATAGAAAAGCATCGCGCTTGCAAAAGATGCGATGCACTCGTTGGCGTTCGTGTCGTACGATCGTGAGCCACAAACGTGCGAACACAATCGCACTGCAAAGGTTTGCGATGCGATGGCATTTTTTTGTAGCGCGTAAGCACACGTTCGCGATCAATTTCCACCACTGATGAACGGTTAACAAGAAAAAAAATCATAGACCATACTTTGGAAAACCAATAGTGTGCCGAAACCGGTTCCAGGTGCCCCGACGGAAGTGGTCAAATGTAGAAAAGAACCAAACGCATACACGCAGCACATGAAATAACGGCCTTTCGATAACGCGAAGATCGGTCAACGAGAAAATAGTCTCAGGTCAGTAGTGTTCCGGAACCAGATTCGAGTGCCTCGCCGGAACTGGCGAAATGCACAAATGAACCAAACCCATACATGCATTACAGTGAAACCACACCGATGAATCACCTTAATTTTGTACACTGTTTATGAATCACCATGTTGATCAAATGAGTGATCCATAAACTGTGGTCATTTTTGTCGATTCATAAATTGTGGGGTCACTGTACATGAATTTGCGACTTTTTAATAAAACTGATTAATAATTTGCATGAAACTAGTCTAAGACCACATCAGGGACAATCGGTAAGTGGTAAAATGTGAACCGAAATTTGTAAATGTGAAATTGGACCAAACCCATGCGTGTCGTATCATAAAACCACGCTAATTCGACAATGATTGCTGTCAAATTAGCTGGGTAAACTTTAAATTCGATAAACTAACATTATTTTAGTTTTGTTTAGATTGTATGATTTGTTTTTTAACACAAATCTTACAGATGTTGGGTGGTACGAATTTATAGCTTGTTAATTTCTCCGAAGTTCACTGCGGTTGATCACCAAACGGATCAGGTGTCGGAAAGCACCAAATTAGAACTTTCGGAAGCCACCAAACCGGACTTCGCACAATCAAGTCGCGACGCGACCCAACTCGCGACGCGACCCAACTCGCGACGTTTTTTAATCATGCCAAAAGTAGTGCGCATCCTTCCCGTTGTTATCAGCAACACAGCGCACTAGATGCGAAACAGTTGCGACACTTGTGGACCAAGAAAATGACAATTTTTGATTGAATGTCGGTCTTGATTCCAACCGGATAGACAATAGCAGCTGCAGGTCCTCGTGCTCCTGCCGCTGCGGGTCTGAATAACATCACAATATTGTATCATTCGTATTTACAGTGTATTACACTGTGACATTTGATCATTTTTTAATTCAACAAATTTCGAATGAGCAGGGTACAAATTAAAAAGTGTTGTATTAAAGAGTGATGAATACGCGGGGTTTGATAGTACACCAAATAGCAGCTATTTTGATAACTTCTTCTTCTTTATGGCTCGACGTTCGCATTGGAACTTGGCCTGCCTCTCTTCTACTTAGTGTTCTTTAGAGCACTTCCACAGTTATTAATTGAAGGGTTTTCTTTGCCTGCCATTGCATGAATTTGTATATTGTGAGGCAAGTACAATGATACACTATGCCCAGGAAGTCGAGGAAATGTTCCCGACCAGAACGCGAATGAAACCCGCCATTTCCGGATTGGCGATTCATAGCCTTAACCACTAGGCCAACTTCCGTCAGATATTTTTTTAGAAATTTCCCCACAGATTCCTTTAATAAAATTTTCAGCGACGCCTTCAGAAAATTTTCCAGAGTTTTTCAGAAAAAGTTTCAAAAGGTCCTTCTAAAATTTGTATTGGGGTTACTTTGGAAATTCTTCCAAGGATTTCACAACAAATTCCCACAGCAACTTCCAATTTCTCTAGAACATCCACTAAGGGTTTCTCCAGAAGTTTCACAAATAGTTGTGTAAAAAAGATGTGTATGAGTTTCTGCATAAATTTCTACAGGAATTTCTTGATAAAAAAATTTCATAGATTTACCTTACTTTTTGCCTTTCTCTTACACTAAGTGTACTGGAAAGGCTATATGTTCACTCCAAAAACGACTTTTTGATAGAAGGCCCGGAGGGTCAAGTCACATATACCAATCAACTCAGCTCGACGAATTGAGGTGATGTCTGTATGTGTATGTGTGTGTGTGTGTGTGTGTGTATGTGTGTGTGTGCATGTGTGTGTACAAAAAAACTCACATCACTTTTTGGCAGTAAACCTCAACCGATTTTAATGACCGACGGTTCATTCGACGCGGAATCTGGTCCCATTGTTTCCTATTGGAAATGGTTCGGATCGGTCCAGCCGTTCCGGAGTTATGGCCATTTACGTGTTCCGGACCAGTACCCTTGGAAGGGGCCATACATAAAAATGTAACAAACCCATACATGCGGCACATCAAACTACGGCATGTTAGATAACCTGATGAACAGTTAGCAAGAAAACAGTCTCAGACCATATCTGAACCGGTAGTGTTCCGGAACCGGTTCCGGGTGTCCCGCCGGAAGTGACCAAATATAAAAGTGAACCAAATCCATGCATGCGACACATCAAACTGCGGCATTTTCGATAACCTGATGAGCAGTTAGCAAGAAAATAGTCTCAGACCATATCTGGACTGGTTCCGGGTGTTCCGCCGGAAGTGGCCGTATATAAAAGTTGACAAAATTTTTGCATGCGGCACATCAAATCACGGCTTTTTCGACAACTTGATGACCGGTTATTGAGGAAGTAGGCTAAGACCACATTATGGACTGTCAGTAGTACCGAAACAAGTTCCGGGTTTCCCTCCGAGAGCGGCTAAATATGAAATTGAACAAAACCCATGGCTTTTTTGATAACCTAATAAACTTTAGCAAGCAAATAGGCTCAGACTATTTAAGCGACTATCAGTAGTGTTCCCCAGCCGGTTCCGGGCCGGCAGTGACACCAAACCCATGCATGCGATAGCTCAAATCACGGCTTTTTATGTAACATGATGAACAGTTGCAAGAAAATAGACGCAAGCCATATCAGTGTGTTACGGAACCGATTACGGGTGTCCCGCCAGAAATGCTCAAATGTAAAGGGAACCAATTCATGCGACATATCAATGACTTATTCAGTAACAAGATAAACGGTTATCAACAAATAATCTCAGACCATATTTGGGAGAATCGGTAGTGTTCCAGAACTGGTGACAAGACGAGTAACGCGTCGGAAGTGGTAAAATATAGAAGGGAACTAAACCATAGTGGCGTTTTTTTGATAATCTGATGAACGGTCAACAAGAAAATAGTCTCAGGCCACATCTAGAACAATGATACATATTGCCCATTTTACTGGCATATTACCAGGTTTGCTGGTATGTCTGAAACATACTGGAAAAACTTGTAATTAGAAGGCACGAAATGTTGCTAATTGACAAATTGAGAGAGGAAATTTGTGAAAAAAATCGCGTTCTGGTGGGATTCGAACCCACGACTCCGTATTCGCTAGACCGGCGCTTTAACCAACTAAGCCACAGAACAGGTAATGGTTCTGCGGAATAGAAAGCCAAACTGACTCCGAAGCCGCACCGTGAACACTCCTATTTCACAAACTCATCTCTCTTTTCGGCTTAGATGCCAATCCACAACACACTCCTGTTTGTGCCCACTAACGACAAGTGCGAGCGAATTATTTATATGAAGCCGAGACTTACTCTCGCACTCCGCACTTGTCGTTAGTGGGCACAAACAGGGGTGTGTTGTGGATTGGCATCTAAGCCGAAAAGAGAGATGAGTTTGTGAATTAGGAGTGTTCACGGTGCGGCTTCGGAGTCAGTTTGGCTTTCTATTCCGCAGAACCATTACCTGTTCTGTGGCTTAGTTGGTTAAAGCGCCGGTCTAGCGAATACGGAGTCGTGGGTTCGAATCCCACCAGATCGCGATTTTTTTCACAAATTTCATCTCTTAATTTGTCAATTAGCAACATTTCGTGCCTTCTAATTACAAGTTTTTCCACCACATCTAGAACTTGTAATAATATTTCGGAATCGGTTGCGGGTGTTCCATCGGAAGTGTTTTAATAGAAGTGAACCAAAATCATGCATGCGATATATAAAATCGCGGCTTTTGCAAAAAAAATGCCGAACGGTTAGAAAGAAAATAGCCTCAGATCACATTAATTTTCGGCTTTTCAGGTAACCCGATGAACAGTTGACAACAACATAGTCTCAGACCATATTTGAGACAACCGGAATCGGTTTTAGGCGTCCCGCCGGAAGTGGTCAAACGTAAAATTTAACAAAACTCATGCAAGCTGCACATCAAATAGCGGAATTATAAAGGCGAACAAAATAAATGACAAAGCGATAAATCAAATTGTGGCTTTTTTGATAGCATGTAAACGTTGGGTATGATTATAAGTGAAGAAATGGTCAAAGTCTTCATATATGCAAGAGAACAAAATCGTGACCAAAGCGATCTCTTCAAATCACACCTTTTCTGATTCCTGCAGTGTGAATGTATAGAAGGATGGATCAACGTTTTATGGAAAAAATATAATTTTCTCGCATCAACACATTCAGTTTTTCAATCTTCAATCTCCTTATGCTTCTAAAATTACTGCTCCCAACTTGGATGCGGCTGGTTGAGCCCTCACTCTTCTCATTGCGATTGAAATTTGAATGGAAAATATACATTTTCTGCATTTTTCTCGTAGGAAGGTCAAATTTTACATGAACCATGTTACCAATGATAATAAAATATAGCCTAAAGTGTGCTGAAATAAACATTGGCGAAGATCACAAAGTGATCTGTGATTGTGAATAAAGTTAACCTTCTTCATGCATTAGCTGACGCTCACCCCGCTGCCGTAGTGGATGTAATGGGGTCATAATGACCCCAATACACGACTAGGGTTAAGGTGGTCTAGCAGTCAACTGAGAGGTCTGATATTTTTAAGCTCTGTTTTGCTGTTGAACATAACATCGGAATATGTATCATCAATAAGTTTCGAAAATCGATGATGGCTTTGTTAAAATTGTTGCTTCATATAGTAAAAGTGTTTTCAGGATTCAGGAACATTTTGGCTAACGTCGACGAAAAGTTCATAAGTACATATTCGACGAGAAAGGCACTATCACCACTAGGTGGATTAATCTGGGTTTTTTCTAAATAAAATCGTAGGGCCGCAGATGTTCTGACAATGCTCCAAGGGGGTCGCCACCTCAAAAAGGTTGGGAACCCCTGCTTTAAGGAATCCCAGAAGGAATTTCGGAAGAAATTTCTAACGAAGATCAGTTTTAAGAATTATATTTTGAAAAACAAATCTCAAGAAACTCTCAAGGAAGTGCCAAGGAAATTTTCTGATGGAACTCCTGAAAGAATCTCCGGAAAAAAATTCCAAAGAAATACATAGTCAGAGATGTATGTTGAAGGGATACAAATATTGATTTTTAGAGGAAGTCTGTCTAAAATCACTCTAACGAGAATCTTCTTTCTGCAAACTATCCGAAAATTTTTGATTAATACTCGAAGAATTCCCCAAGAAAGCCCTTTAGAATTCTCTTTTTTTTTCAGAATCTCCTCCAGATTTTTTCCATGAAGTCCTTCAAAAGATTCTCAAAAAATACATCTACGAATTCTTCCAGAGTAATCTCAAGAGGTTCCTCCTGGTATTTCCTAGAGGTTCCTCCTGAAACTTCTACAAAGATTACGTCAGTTTTTTTTCTCGTTCATATTTTTTTATTGGAATCTCCAGAGGTATCTCCAGTAATTCCATTAGAAATTCCTTAAGAAGATCCTCGAAAAAATTCTCCAGTATTTTTGTGTGATTTCATAAAGTACTTCTGTAAAATCCGTGAAGTAATATCTGAAGTATTAATCTAGAATATCTAGTGGAACCTCTGAAGCAATCTCAGGAGATATTTTTGAAGGAACCTCAGAAGCAGTAGAATTTTTTTTTAATTTTTGAACAAGATCTAGATGAATTTCTGAAAAGATCAATGGAAGAATTTCTGATGAAATCCCTTGCTAGCGTTCATAAAAAAACCTTAATACATCTACGGAGTCTTTGAAAATCTTTCTGGAGAAATTTCTGAGATTAATCCTTTTCAGAAAGGATCAGAAAAGTTACTTCTGCAAGAATTGTCAGATTTTTTTTTGAATAAATTTTTTGTCTTATTTTTGTAGAAATCTCTTGAAGTATTCTTTAAAAAAATCCCTGGAGGAATGTCAGAAAGAATCCCAGGGAAATTCACGAATACATGGGAAAACTGTTGGAGAATCCCTTAGATGAATTCCTTTAGGGATTTCTCTAAAAAAATTCTGAGGATATACTTGGATGTTCCTTAAACTGTCACGACTTTCTCCGGCTATTCTTTTAGAAAATACTAAAAGAATAGCCGGAGAAAGTCGTGACAGTTTAAGGAAATCCTGGAAGAATATCTAGGAGAAACACTTTTACTTTTGTAGAGTATAATAAAAAAATCTCATGAGAAATTTCCAAGAGCCTTCCTATAGTAGTTTCTGGGGAAGATTTCAAGAGAAATTCCTTAAGTCATCTTTGGGAGAAGTCCTAAAGAAATTTTCGAGAAATTCATTCTCTGGATATTCTAAAGAAAAGTTTTAGAGGAAACACTAGAGTTATATTTAAAGAAATCTCTGGAAGAATTTCCTAAGCAAATTTGGGAGGTATTTCTTAACGAATCGTTGGAGAATTTCCTTAAGCAGTCCTGATAATTATTTCAGTATAAATAATTGTCGAGTTTTTGAGAAAAACCGTGGACAAATTTTTGTCAGAATTCTAAAGTCATGGTTTTCTGAATGAATGTCTGGAGAAATTTCTGCAATAATCCATAGAGAATTTTTTTTTTTAGTTTGGATGATTTTCTATAAAAATTCGTGGTAAAACTCCTGGAGGTTCCTCTAGAAGGAGAAATTTCTAATGTAATTTCTGAAAAGGTTTCTAAAAGAATGCGTATAAAGTAGGATGTCCCAAAAAATCAATGTTCGAAAAGTCATGGTGCTCAACCCTTAAATGAAAGAAATGCATATTTGAAGCATTTTTGTTGAATTTTTCGATTTTTGTTTAGGGGTTCCGGCAAGGAAATTTTTGAAAAATTACCTTTTTTCTTGAAAATTCTCAAAAAAAAGTCATTTTTGCGGAATATTTTTTTAAATTTCAGTTTTTTTTTTAAATTTTTGTATTTTTCTAAAAAACTAGGCTCGGATTACTCCTTCTTAACAAATACAAAAAAAACCGCAGTAGTACTACATCCCCGATGAACCGAACTCGAACTTAAGAAGAAACTGGATGCAATTCCTCATATTTTGTTTTTTTTTCTATTTTTTATAACATAACGAAGCATTACTTTCAAATTAGGTTTCCATGCGCATTTAGAGGAAGGATCAGGGTATCTCTTGATTTTTTTTTCCTGATGGAAAGTGTTTTTCGTTTCTACAAAAAAAAACATATTTGAACATTATTTCTAAAAAAATGTGTTTTGAAAAAAAAACGAAAAACATTTTCCATCAGAAAAAAAATGCAAAGATACCTTGATGCTTCCTTTAAGTGTGCATGGAAACCGCTTTTAAAAATATTGCGCCGTGATTTAGTAAGATATCTGAAACCAAAAAATGAGGAAATGCATCCAGTTTCGCATTGATGTGTTGTAACCAGTAACTACGACAATCGTCATTGTTGTAGTTATTTTCATAAATGCACTTCATGAATCTACTGTCAACTACCCCAGTATCAGTATCAAGTCAGCATTTTTCAGCCTAACACTTTTTAAATATACGTTTATAAGAGTGTCACCAAGCCCAATATACAGAGTCCATTCAGTAAAAGCGTAACATCTCAGCTTTAAGAAAAGATATTTTCAACCTCTTTTTTTAATGCCGCATATGAATAGTATAATCATATAAAACTTTTTTGGTTGAAAACAAAAAAAAACATATTTTTTTAGAACATGTTGATGAAAAATGTTCAAAAATAGACTTTTTATCAGCACAAAAAATATAAATACAATACACGTCTGTATAAACACAATACTTTCTAAATGAGTACCCTTAAAGAATGCCTAGAAGTTCGTAAAAAAAAACTCAAAAATATTGTAAAAATCAAAAACTGTAAATATATTACCAAAAATATACGATTTTTTTGAGAATTTTTATGAAAAATTACCATTTTTCAAAATTTCCCCTAGCAGAACCTCTAGCTTTTTTTTACAAAATCAAAATGTTCCACAAAAATGCTTCAAATATGTATATGTATCCGACATTTTCTTTAAGGATAAGCCCAATCGTTACTCCATGAGTTCGTAAAGAAATTTATTCAAAAACAATTCCTAGAAATTTCTACGGAAGTTTTTTTGGAAATATCTCAAGAGTTTTTGCCGTCACTTATTTATTAGTTTTTCTAGGTATTTGGATTTTTTTTATGGAAATTCGTCCACATATTTCTCCAAGAGTACATTGAGAAAAACCTCCAGAAATTTTGTCAAGGATTTTTCCAGGAATCTTCCGATAATATCCTTAATTTTTTTTCTAGGAATTCCCCCAAAGGATTTCCGAGAAGTTTCTCTGGGATTCCTTCAAGAATACCCCTCCGGCCAGAGATTAATTCAAAAGCACTTCCTAAGATTTCTACAGGGATTTACTGGAAATTTCTTCTGAAACTCCTTCAAAGTTGCTTCCAGAAATTCCTGCTGGGATTCGTTCTTCCATGTAACTGCCATTGGAACTCTGCAAGTAATTCCAAAATAAAATAAAAAAAAAGCTTGAGAAACTTCAAAAGGGGTTCCTGGATAAATCCATAGTGGAAAAAATGTCTGTTGAAATCGCAGACAAAGGTACTACTGTAGTACAAGGAAGAAATCCTACAGATACCTGAATTCGAAAAAAAATATTTTTAAATTTCAAAAAGGATTAGTACACAAAAATCCCTAAACTTCTACCTGGAAAAAAATGGAAGGGAATCGTGCAAAAAAATAAACCCAGTTATGGAGGAATTCTTTAAAAACCACTGAAGAAATAAAAAAGAAACAATAATTTTGAAAGAAGTTTTGATATAATTCCTGGAAGAACTGGAGAATTCTCCGCAGGTATTCATTAACTAAAAATGGCAGGAAATAGATTCTGGAGTAATTTCTGTAGGAATTGCTGAGAGAATTTTTGGATAAAAATATGAAGCAATTTTAGATAAATCCCTGGAGGTGCTTCACAAAAAAGTCTCTGGAAAATTTTCCAGAGGAATTCCTAAATAAATGCCAGTGTAAATACCTGAATCAATGGCGTAATACCTGAAGGAACCTCTGAAGAAATCCAAGCTCAAATTTCTGACGAAGTTTCTGAAAAAAAATGTCTGAATTTATATAGGAAACCCTTAGAGAGAATCTTTAAATCTTTATGGAGAAAAATATGGGAATTGCATCTTTTGGAGAAAGATTTGAATGAATTCCTGGAGTCTGAAGAAACCCCTAGTGCAACTCCTAAAGAATTTCTCGAAGAAGTTCTATAAGTATTATCGGAGAAATCCAAACAAACTCCTGGAAAAAAACTGAAAATTGTTTCTGGAGGAATTTCTTCAGAAATGAATAACAAAATAAGAGAAGAAATAGAAGCATGAAATTTTTTAGCAAACCTTAAAGGCGTTTCCAATAGAATTTCTCAAGGAATCCCAAAAGGAATTTCGGAATATATTTCTGAGGAGCCCCAAGGGCAAGTTTCGAGATTCTTGAAAAAATAATTGAGAAATTCTTAAAGAAGTGCTATGGAAATTCCCGGTGGAATTCCTGAAAGAATCTCTGGGTGAATTCCTGGAGGAAATTTTTCAAAGAGAAATCCATTGATATACATGCATTTTGGAGGATACTAATATCTTTCTAAGAAATCCAACGAGAATCGTCTTTCTGTAAACTTTCTAGATATTTACTGATAAGTCCTCAAAAAAGTTCCCAAGGGAATTATTGGCGGTGTCCCTGAAGGTAATCCTGAAGAACTGTCAAGAAAATCTAAAAAATCGTCCAACACTCAAAACCATTTTTGTAAGAATGTCCTTTTCGCGATAATTGCTGAAACATTTCATTAAATAATAATGCATGGCGAGGGTTTCCTCCAGAATAATTCTTTTGCAACTGAAGTTATTTTCTGGAGGTGTACCAGTATAGGAAGTTCGTCCTTCCCAGTAGGCTTTTTGTTCTTGGCTTTGCCCTTTGATGGCTGTCTTGACATCGTCTTGCGTTGGAGGTTCCACAACCTTTCCGTCGTTGTCGATTCGATTCATGTCTGTAGCTCTTCCGTTCTCACCGTTCAACACTTTCTTGAAGTGCTGTCTCCTCCTGGCAGCCACCATTGTTTTGTCTGTCAACACCAGCAAGTATTCATCACGGTCGTTGCACATGGCGAGGCAAGGCGCTGTTTTTCTCCGCACGCCATTGACAGTTTCGTAAAACCTCCGCATATCATTCTGTTCCATACTCTCTTGCGACTGACCATTCACATTTTCCTCTTGTTTTTTTTTCTGTTCACACTGGTTCGTCATCAAACGCAACCAGATTCTTGAATATCACGCATGAAACCGTTCGAACTATACCATACTCGAATACAGTAAACTCGGCAGTTCGTTTCCGCTTTGGAGTACTAATAAACGGCGCCAGTCACGAGCTCTGTTTCACACAGTTTAAGTTCGATGATATATATGTTGCGTTTTTTCCTAACTTAATGCGGCGGATAAGGCAAACAGCGCGGAAAAACTCAACATTGTTCAAATCAGTCAGACCTTGGTGGCCGGTACCTTCCCCGGGTCTGTGAGAATCGAAACCAAAGCGGAATCACTATGTGTTTTTGGTCGGATAAGGAACAAAACTACCAGAGCGCGCGGCACATAGACTTTTCTTTCGGACGGACGCACCCGACTACTGTTGTATGTATTTCGACAACCAACTTGTTGTGGGAATGGGTGAAGCTTGGGTGCGGCGGTCTGTCGGCGGCTACTACCACACCGAGATGGTGTAATATCATTTACAGTTGAATAACTGCAACTGTTTCCACCACCGCGCATCGGCTCGGTTTGGCAAGCCCAGGGTCGGAGGAGCGGACTATCGTGTTTGCTATCACAATCGCTGCCGCCCGGCACTGACTGATGCCGACGCCACCACAGTTGTGCGTGGTGCGGTATTGAAGCTGCGAAACAACCGCCAAGGAAAAAACCGAAGGAAACGTAGCTAACTAAAAACGACCGCAAGAAATGATGGAAGCACAGAATGAGGAAATAGAGGCAAATTTGCAACTCTCGCACTTGAAATCAGTGAGCTGAGCATGGCTCTTGGCAATTAGAGGTGTAATATGGGTTTGTAGTTTGAGTGGGTGGGGAAGTTCGGTCGGTTCGGAATCGTGATGTGAAGTGTTTGGAGGAAAAATAAACATGTTATTATCCATTTATTGATTTTAACACTCTTATGTTATTATATTGAGATTTTTCGGTGTTATTTGTCTGTCATTATTTATTTTTTGTAAGTTATCATTAAACTATTACGTTGCTTTCAACTCCTTTTGTGACAGGAGTTATTTGCTTCTCGTATATTCTAGGGTGGATCCTGTTTTTTTTCTAAGAAATTGCATTGTTCAACTGAAAATTTCAAGATTAACATTTTGTTTGAACAAGTTTCTCATGAACATCTGCTTTTCTTCTCATTTCAGGTCATTTGTCTAACATTTCCAGTGCTGCCAACAGTGAAGTAATACTCCAGTGAAACTACAAATATCCTCGTCAAAACAAGTGGCGCCAGTTCAATCCCATTGTATTTTATGCGTCCCAGTCGATTAAGTGTCATACATTTACCAGTGAATCAATACACACCAGCTTCCTTTACACAGGTTGTAAGTTAATAAAGTGCACGAGAGAAGCCTTTAACACCGAAGCACCGAAGAAAGCAATCTCAACCAGTAACCATCAATCAATCAACCAGATCAATCAACATGCCAGAAGAGTACACCAAGTGAAAATCTACGCACCAAAATCCAGTGTAATAGCTGTCGTCGTCAGTGTCATCGCCTACCAGTGAATGTGTTGAATGTTTCAAAATAATTCGAAGAATCTCGCAGAAAATATCGAATAAAGCTACCGCTTCAGCGAATCTCATTTTTGTACGAAAAATTAACGACCGCCAAGAAAAAATATTCCAGTGCAATACTAGTGAGTGTCATAGAAGAAAAAAATCAACAAAACAAAGAAGAATAGAAATCCACAGCTGCCATTTTTACCTTCCTCAACTATGTGTACGTATTTGTCGAATAAATAAAAAGTTTATCCAGTGTTTTGTGAATGAAAAAGTCGACCGCAATCTAAAAATTCCAGTGGTGACAAGCTAACATACCAGAAGAAAGTTTACATAAGTAAATACATACCAAACTTAACAAAGAAGAAAAGCTGCTGAAACTTCAACGTGTCCGGATCATCGGTGGAAAGTTCGGGAGTTGCTGCTTCGTTTTGTCGGTGTAATCTCATTAGCACGAAGGAAATCATCGAAAACAGCTACAAAAGGTATGTGCAACCCAGGAGGCACCAGTAATTCTTATCTGTGATTGGAAGCTGATGTCGGTGCAAGTTAGTTCTGCCTTCCAAATGTATGATTTTGACGATAATTTCTATTACCCAAGTCTTAGAAATTTCAGACACTTACTGAAACCATATCATTGAGGTTCTGGGAAAAATCTGAACAACAAATGAATTCTTCATTTAGATCTAGAAAAAGCAAAGATTTTCAAAAATTGTTGTTGGAAAATTTTAGATTCTACTGTAATTTCAGCAGTCTCAATAGTATAAAACCATAGCTGTGCAATTAGTCTGCAGTAGCCATCTCTTTTTCTTAAAATACACGGTAAAACATGAAGCCCTGAATGCATGATTTTGTTGTTCTATGCCTTACATTCTTACTCATATGCCATGACATGTTATATTTGTTGCCGCACTACATATTGCTAAACAAATTTACCCTCACTCGGGTCAAATGTGACGGTTATCCAGCAGTACATGGGCGTACCCAGAGTGGGAAAGTGGGTGGAGGGGATGTGTTGCCTTCCCCTGGTCTCCAAAATGTTTTGTTCAATTCAAACCAACTCAAGATTTCCAATATTATTTAGTTTTAGAAAAGAAAAGAAAATTCAAGAAATAAAGGATTCTAATAATTTAGGATTTTATCCATAATTATTAAACCTTTTAATCTCGAAATTTACAAGAAATTTTGACAAGTATTTTTCTAAGAGCACACCTTTAACCTTATCTTAGAATTACCTTGATGATTTTGCGTTTTTTATTCATGGAACCCAAAAACAACATGCCGAATTTTCCAAATAGGAAGGGGAAGAGAAAGACTTTTTAGAATTATATAGAGTGTAGTAACTGAAAATTCATATAATTTTACTAGTATTCAATTTAAACAAACGTCATGTTAAGAGCAAAAAAAACCCTGGTATTCCTTTATGAATTCCTCCAGGGACATGCTCAGAAATTCCTTCAGGTATTTCTTCAGAAACTTATCCAGGAATTCCTCAAGCGACTTCTCCAGGACTTTCTTCTTCGTGAACTCATCCATGGGCGTCCTGCAAGGTTCCGATTGTGATTGTTTCAGGGCTTGTTCCAAGAAATGGTTCAGGATTTTTTTCCCACAATATCTTCATACATTTTTACAGATACTTCTGCAACGGTGCATCAAAGAACTCCTCTAGGAACTTTCTAATAACTTCCTTCAGTGATTTCATCATGGATTCCTCCTTCATGAACTCCTCTAAGGATTCCATCAGACATTCTTCCAGGAATTTCTGCTGGGATATCCTTAGAGGTTCCTCCAGTGATTGTTCCAGTGCTTTTTGCGAGGACCCCTTCTGGAATTTCTTCATGAATCCTCTTAGGTATTTCTGCCGATATTCCTTCAGATTTTTTTCTCAGAAACTTCTCCTTATATTCCTTCAAGAATTTCGCTACAGATTGATCCAATAATTTAATCTGGAATCATTCGAAGTATTTTTGGAGGAATATCTCCCAGAAATTCGCTTAGAAAATTTTACCAGAAGTTATTCAAAAATTATCCTAGGAACATCTTTACAAATTTTGTACAAAAATCCTTTAGGAGTTCATCCAAGGATTCCTTCAATTATTCGTCCAGAAATTACTGTATACATACACTCTTCAGATTTTTTTCCCAGATATCCCTACAGAAATTCTTCCAGGAATTCGTTTAGAGAGCTCTCCTGGAATTTCCTAAAAAATCATGGGATTGCTTCCGGGATTCTTCCTGGGATCTTTTCAGGTAATCCTCTCGGTATAATATATTCTTTCAAGTATTCCTCCTGGTATTCCTCCAAGATTCCTCCAGGGGTTCACTCGGGAAGTTTTCTGGGATTTTTTCAGGAACAACTCCAGGGCTTATTTTAAAAATTCCTCCAAGGATTCTTCCAGCAACTCTTTTTGGGATTCCTTCAGGAATTCGTTCTTTATTTTTTTTTCAGGAATCCATCCAGGAATTTCTACATGAATCGTTAAGGGATATCATTAGAAATTCTTTATGAGATTGCCTCCGGGATTAATCCTGGGGTTTCTTTAGCACAATTCCTTTTTGGATTCTTTCAGAAACTGCTACAGGAATTCCTCCAGGGATTTCTCCAAAAAATCCTACAATGAGTCCTCCGGGAATTTCAACAGGGATTCCTCCAAGCATTCTTTTAGAGATTCCTCCACGAATTCTTCTAGAGATTCCTCTAAACATTTTTCCAGGGATTCCTCTAGAGATCTCTCCAGTAGTTCCTCTAGAGATTCCTCCAGGAATTTCCCCAGGCATTTTTCCAAGAATACCTCCTGGAATTCCACCGTGAATTGCTGTAGTTTCTTCCACCCGAGCAGGAGAAAACAGCTGAAGAATACCAAACTCAGGTATGGAAAACCGAATACCTACAATCTGAATGAGGTATTAAGAAGCCCTGCATAAGAGGTAAAACACCTAAAATAATAACTGATGTGTATTCTGTGCATAACACATGATTAATGACATCAGGTATGGTAATACCTAAATAATAATGGGCAGTTTTTTCATACAAATAATGATTTTTCCATAACTGAATAATACCTCAAGCAATTCTCAACACCAAACCAATAACTCGTTAAGGAATTTTATCAATACCCACAAAATACCAAAACAAGTTATTTCCAATACCTGGGCAACCGACCAATACCTTGTCTTGGTATGATACCTGACTTTGGTATGCTGCAGTTATTTGTCAGTTATTCATTCCTGCTCGGGCAGGGATTTCTTCAGGAATCCTTACAGGGATTTCGCCAGGAATTCCCTCAGGGATTCCTCCAGGATTTTTTGCTGGAATACCTCCAGGAATTTATCCCTGAATTCTTCCAGGAATTTCTCTAGGAATTGTTTCAGGGATTCCTTCAGGAAATTCTACATTAATTTCTTTAGCATTTTTTCCAGGAATTACTCCAGAAATTCTTCAAGGTATTTCTTCAAAACTTTCTCCAGTTATTCCTCCCAGAATTTCTCTAAGAATTCCTCCCGGAATTCAATCAGATATCCCTTCAGAAATCCTTCCAGAGATTGCTACAGAAATTCATCCAGGTATTTCTTTAGGGATTCCTGTAGGAATTCGTTGAGGGAATCCTTCAGATAATCCTTCAGAAATTCCACCAGCGGTTCCACCAGGACTTCCTTCAGGGATGCCTCCATAAATTTTCCTCCAGGATTTCCTACAGGAATTCGACCTTTTCAATGCATCACGTTAGGAACTGCTTGCTGCCATAGTGTAGGTTTGGGTTAGAAATGATCCTAATGCACAAGGAGGGTTGAAGAGACGTTTCACGAATTTCGTGACGAGTCAGTCAGAGAATTTGAAATGTTGTCGGATTTTTTTCTATCAATGTTGTCGCGTTTCGTAAGAAGTGTTCAGATTTATCCTGGAAATGCTTCTCTCTTGTCTTGTATTTTGTGATTCTTCATTTTTTTAGGAATACTTGCAGTAATTCCTCCATAAATTCATAATTTTCCTTCATTTTTTTTCCACTAGTGCTCCTTCTAGGAGTTATTTCTGAGTTTTTTGTTTGACTAACACTAGAAATTACTCTAGAAATAACATCAAAAATTTTGATGAGATCACAGAAATCTAACAATGAATTCGGAATTTTATGCACAGATTTCCACAGAAAGCATCCAAGGGAATTCTGAAATAGTTCGTCAAGAAACCATCTTAAAATTTCCGAGGGTTTTAATTAAGAATTCCGGCTTAGTGTAGATAGTCCCCCAAAGATTCCACCAGGTTTTCATTTCGATCTTTACGGGTTTCTCCAGAGGCTACTCCTATAGTGATTCTTCTAGTAATTTATAATATACTTGTTTTGGAATTTTCTCCTAGAAACGAATATTATTTCACTTAAAGATTTGGTTATTTAATGATTTTCACCATGAGTGCTACCTAAGCTTTACCCAGAAACTTAAAAAAAATGCATTATGGATACTTCTTAAGGAATTCTAGTGGAATTATTCTAAAATTTTTCATATTTTTTTTTCAAAATCGTCCAGGATGTTCCACAGGCAAATATCGCACAAACTATCCTGGGATTCTTAATGAAGTGTGCAGCCAAGATTTTTTTTGCTTAAATTCAATAAGAGATGTACCCTAAAATTTTACTACAAATTCTTTCAGGAGCTTCTTGAAGTACTCCAAAATCATACTGAATTTCAACAGAAATTTATAGAAGAATTCCACTATGAAAACACATTCTGGAATTACTCCATAATTTTACTCAAAAAAAATCTTTAGAGCTTTTTTATAGGAATTCTGAAGAAAACTAATCAAGAAGCTACTCCAGGAGTTGAATGCGTGCAAGAATTTCTTCTTTAGGAACTTTTACACAGTTGCTATCAGGATTACCATATCAAAAACCAAACTGAGGATGTGCCTCTGGGAATCGAATTAAGAATGATTCAAGAAAGCTAGATAAAAATTCATCCAAGAACCGAACTGGAAGTTTCTCCAGGAGACCCACCGTTTTTGTTGTTGTTGTTTTTTTGTGAATTTTAATGGAACTTCCTTAATTTTTTTCTACTATCTTAGTTAGAAATTCTCTGAAAATTCCACTTAAATTTCACTTAGAATTCTATTAAATATCCCTCCAGCGAACCTCCAGAAATTTCACCAGAATCTCACAGAAAGTTTCCCAAGCATTCAACATGGAGCTTCTTTAGGAATTTCTCAGAGTGTTTCTCTTAAGATACCGCAGGGGCTTCTGGTTCAAATAACACTAGAAATACCACTGATAATTCCATAGGGAATTTATCTAGAAATTACCCCATTTATTTCTCTAGAAACTTTGCAGGGAACTTTTGTATGACTTTCAAGAAGATTTCTCCAGAAACGCTGCTGAAGATTCTTCTAGGGATTCCACAGAAATCCACATGGAATTCTACAGAGAACTCTTACAGAAATTGCACCAGATGTTCCACCGGAATTTTAGGAAAGGGATTGGCTACACACAAATTTGCAAAAATATGTAAGGGCAAAAGTTTATGTTGAAAATTCCACTAGGAATCCTTCTGGGTATTCCACACAGAGTTTATTTATCCAGGAACTTCACAGGGAATTTTTATCGTAACTCCACTTCCACAGATATTCAGAAACTTGATATTCGAAATTATGCAAGGAATACATACAAAAACACGATAAGTAATTCAACCAGACTATTTGAAAGAGATGTCTGGGTAAAGTTTACGGTTCTTAGAAATTTTCAAAACTTTGTATGTAGAAAAGCCTACGGAAAGGGATTTCAGATGACCCAAAATAAATATCCGTAGTAAATAAACAGCGCACAATGAGTGGCCCAGTTTGTTGTGAAGTAGCTGTATCATGCTTCCTCCAAAGAATGAAAAAAGCTCACTAGACGCATTGAACGTGTCTGTGTCAATTTTTTGTAATTCCACGAGAACTCTCACATAATTTCAACCGCAAACTCAAGAATCCTACGTCGAACTCAACCAGATACTTCACCACAAACTTCACCAAGAGTTTCTGTTGTTCGTTTCTGAGTTGCTTTCTTTTGTTTTAACCAAAACTGAAAGTTGAACTTTAGCTAAATTTTCCTTACAGTTTGATTGTAAGTCGTAAATGGTCAAAGTAAATGGTCAACATTTCATTGCATTCGGTTCATTGAATCCGGAGATATAACAGCTCAAAGTTGGCTTTCGAATAAATATATATTTTTCCAGAATCTTTATAACTTCGTGCAGAATAGCTCGATCTTTTTCAAATTTTGTCCACTGATACACAACTAGTTGATCCACTCATAGTAAAAATTTGAGAATATTTGATGCACTTTTCGAAAAGTTACAGCTATTTGAATATTTTTTGAGGAGGGAAAATTTTGCCTGTCCCGATCATTTTGTCTATCCCACGTGCGTAATGGAGTATAGTAGCTTTTTTCAGCGTTCTGGTGTCCGGTTTTCAGCTCCAAATACTGTTTTTATTCTCGAATGCAAGTGAATATGGATTGTTAATTATGTAAGTAAGTGATTGTGGTGGTTTTCTGGTGATTTATAGTGCAAGTGCATCTGGGATTCCCAGGAATGCCGACAAAAGTAGAGGGCAAGATTTTCGCTGTTGCGCCCTCCTCAGGATGGTATTGATTTTTAATCAGGTTCGGAAATGCCATGTTAGTACAGTGTGAAAGGAATATTATTCGATAAAGTGTAAAATTCGTCTGATGCAGTATGCATACTTTAATCCTTCCGGACGCGCGCCGTTGTAAAAAGTGAAACACTGCCAAACAATCTTGCTCGTCATATACAGCGCGAGCGCGGTGCAGTTTCACCTTCTTGATGGCGCGCGTCCTGAATAGTTCAAGTGCATTTTTCTTTGCTTTCAATTACAAATATCGGATCGTGAACAACGATTCACTTGCCATGATTTGAATCACAATAACCAGAACGATTATTGCAGACCATGAACTAGTTCTAATTCCCGTGATTTGTGTTCCCATGCGTGTGAACTAAACACCATGTACCGTGAACTAGGTTTCAGCCAATGCGAACAAAAGTCATAGATATCCGAACACAATTCACGATAATATGATTTTTGATCTTTAGCTAGTCCGTTACTCAGGCGTTACATTTATGTGGCGGAACAGAGTTCACGAGAACGCGACTTTTATTCATGGTGTATTTTCGTAAATGAAAATCTTGCTTGTTCCGAATAACGTGACTGATTGTGGACGATTTTCGGAACGGATTTTTATGCGTGTAGCCACAGTCGTAGCTCGTCATTGTTGATCGCCACACGACCCCCCCCCCTCCACCCCCGGCACACGTGGCCGCTGAAGCCTCCGCTGCCACGGTTCGTCAACAACGCCGTCAATCCGCAATTCTTGAACGTCCGCGGATCCCCCTCAAGCCAACAACAACAACAAAACAGCTAATTTTAGACAGCACAGCTTGCTGAGAATATTTTCTTCAATTTCAGTTCAGCGTGGGGCACAGTTCTTGTCAAACATTTTTATGGCATCCGCCATTATGGCTAGCGTGGAAAGCTGGATATAATGAGCTTTGAAAAACTTTTGACCAGACTTAAAATTCTTTACACGGAAGAAAATTATAACGATTATATTATTTTTCTAACAAAACACACAATTTTCGTAAATTTCAACATCGTTTCAAAATTCAAGATGCTTATTATATTTCTTTTATATTCCCTCTAATTGTCTTGAACATAAATATGTTTTAAAAGAAAGTAACAACATAGCCAGCAATTCATTGAAAAAGTAATGGGATGCATACGAAAATTAGAAAAATTTACTGAAAAATCATAAAATAAATGAAATTGCTATAACTTTTTCTCTTGTTAATAATTTCAACTTGAGTCAAACGTTTTTCAGAGCCAAGTCGTAAATAGTCAAAATTTCATTGTATTCGTTTCATTAAATCCAGAGATATAACAGCGCATCCAACATCGGATAATTCTAACTTTTTCTAAAATGCTTATAACTTCGTGCAGAATAGCCCGATCTTTTCTGAATTTCGTCCACTGATACACAACTAGTAACACAACTCACAGTAAAAAATTGAGAATATTCGATGCACTTTTCGAAAAGTTACAGCTAATTGAACATTTTTTGAAAAGTGATAATTTTGCCTGTCCCGATCATTTTGTCTATCCATATACACTTGGAAATACAACAACGATTGAAATAATATCAAAATAGTATCAGGAGTTCCACCAGGAATCGTATCAGAAATTCGACAAAGAATTTCACCAGGATCATGAACCGAAAACACTTCAGGAACTCCACAAAGAAATTCTACAAATACAACAAACCGTTTTTGAGTTTTCGAGACATACCTATCTTATGTTTTATTGTTGTGCATGAATATCTTGGATTTTTGAATAAACACAAACACAAAATATGAGTTTTTTAATATTATTTTATTTATTTCAAGTTTAAATTGTTACGCTTCCTAATGCATCACGTAGGGAGCAGCTCACTCCCTCAAAAATGACCCTAATCACAAGGAGAATTAACAACAAAAGTGCTTGAATGCATCAGAAATATCGTTCTCTAACAATTTACTGACCCCATCAAATCTCCAAAGAAATAGCAAAGAAACCCTTTGGGTCAAGTTGCTCGGCAACATGTGCAAGAAGACACTACGACATGAAGTGGTAAGCGGGCACACCAACAGTCAACAGCAGTGCACTTTTATGCTCCGAGCGTTCTGGTTTCCGAACGGGGATGCTTTGACTGTTTGACTAGTCACCGGGGCATCTGTTTACAAAACTACTCTCTTATATTTCACAAGTGTATGCTTTCGTCGTGGTCTATCGCTCGCTTTTACACGCCGAACAAAATGCGGGAGGAAACCAACATGACCTAAAACAAAAGCCATGTGTGATGGGAACCTCCATGCCTTCGACGTCCGTGTTCAGAGCTTCGATCATAGGCTGCAGTGTGTATACATAATTCTGCATCTTTTAATGCTCCTCTCCTCCGGCTGATGGAGCGGAGCAAGCAACCAGAAGCCAAACCATCAGCACCAGACACACAGCGAACTGCACTGCTGTGTTCGACACGTTGTTGTTTCTCACATGTAGGGTATTTTCCATCGTTTCGTTTCACGATGTGTTTAAACTTGCAGGCGAGTCTGATGCCGAAGGCAAACAATTAACGTCCCGCCCGCCCGAGCACACAAGGTTCCATAGTCAAAGAAGTTCAAAGTTTTCCTCCTAATAATCTACAACTTTGTCCAAGTGTGAAGTGTTTGCATGGTGACCGTTCTTGGGATGGTGTCAGAGAATAAGGCGATGAACTAGGTGTGAAGGAGGTTAAGGAGCTTGGTCATACTGACACTGTCGCGAAATAACGTCTCATAGCTTTATAAAAAAAAAATGTTGGTAATTTTTCGGCCAAAACTGTTTGTTTCTTTCATAACCATGGGTGAAGCATTGTTGATAATAATTTAAATCATTAAATTACGTAAATTCAATTCATTTAAAAGCTATGCATTCCTTTTAATACTCTACGTTTATGACGAACAAACTATCCTTATCCTACAACTCAGAAGGATCGACCCCTGTCGGGAATTACAAATGACCCAACTTCAATTACCCTGTGGCTCTATAGAAAAGCCGGCTACATTAGAGATAGATAGCTACAGCTACTAGGTAGTAGCAGCGTTGTCTATTATAACTGACAACAGTTCATCCAAACAGTACACATACCTACAATGAGAATAAATTAGGTCAGTGTACTCACTTTCACGCTGTAGTGCCATCACCTCCCGCCGCCGCACAGTGGGACGAAATCGAAAAAAGTGGGACATGGGTATTTTCTCAGAAACTATTGGATTTAGTGTTATGTGGTCTTCTACAATGTTTTTCCATTTTACAAGTACTTTATTTTGATGTAATAAAATTTCACTTAAGGATGGTATACACTTAGATAAAAAAATTAACTTTTTTATTTTACGTCAAAATTGAAAAATGTCTAAGAAAACATTACAGAAAATGAATTTAGAAGAAACTTTGTCGAAGACCAAAAAATTCTATCTCGCAGTTTAACAAAGTTATAGGGCAAAAATGGTGTATATGTCCCTTAAAATCGATTTTTCGAAATATCTTTTTAAAATGAATTTTCCAAGTTTTCCAATGTTCAGGAAAGTTGTAGATATTGCAAAAATACACATTTTTTCTGAAGACAGCAAATGGCTATCTTTTCGTTTAAAAGACTTAGGAATGTTTTTCTTACTTTTTTATACCAACTTTAGGGGGATAGATCATACAGAATAGCGGCTATTAGCAGCTAATTTCCACGTTATGTTTTGCATGAACTTACACCCTTTCGATACATATGCAAAACACAACGGGATCGAGCGGGATTCACTACACTTTTTCAATTTATGTATCTTAAGATTTTAACACATATACCCCACTTAACAAACAGTATGTTTGAAAGATGATTTTACAACATTTTTTTTTTATTTTGTATTTGATTAGCAAAGTTGTAGATGCATAGAAATACACTACCCGGCATAAGTATAGACCTACAAAAAATATTGCAGCAATATTGCATCACATTGACTGACCTCAATATCTCCAAATCCTGAGGACTTACAAAGATGCTGTCTTCAGCAAAGTTATTAAGCCCAAATAAGCAACAACTTTTCTGGAGACGGTATTTTTGTACGTGTTCTGGTTTTAGATATAACGAGGTCAGTCAGAGTGTGGCAGAGTGTAATTTTTGAAAGTGATTTCAAACCAATCTTATATTTAATATTCAAAGGTCAGAGCTGTTTACTGTTTAGTTTAAGGTTGATTTGAAGGAGAAAAGTGATTCATACATACATACATTTATTTGTTCAACATCACATTTAAGACAAGACATAATCAACAATAGTACGCCACAATACTCGGTTTGTGGCTGCCACTCTCATCCTCGGTCGCGCCCAATGCTCGCTAGGTCACGCTCCACCTGGCCCGCCCATCGTGCCCTTTGTGACCTACACTGCAAATTTCGTTTACTGGTATTCAGCAAACTTTGCTGATTTTTTTTGTGCTGATTTCATTCAGCAATGCGAATTTACTGAATATCAGCAATTATTTTTCAACTTGCTGAACCATCCAGCAATTTTGACAGTTGATCAGCAACGTTTTGCTGAAATTCAGCAAAAATTTTGAAGACATTCAACAATTTATTTTGCTGATTTTTTTGTGCTGGAAGCGTTTCAAAAATTTGGTGTGTACACCTTCTTGTGTCAACCGCGGTAGTAGAAAAAAATATTATCTCCAAATAACTGTTTTTTTTTTAATTTGTCTTTATTCCTATTAGTTCTCAGGATTTGATGTTTTTACATAATCGAGCTCTGCAATCTGGTCTATTTGGTAAAACCGCGTTTTTTTTGCGCATCTACAACTTTGCAGATCAAAGGCAAAATAAAAAAAAATGAAAATAGTTATTTATGTAACGAGTTGCAAAATGATGATTTTTACAGCACGAGTCGTACATTTATCCATTTCCATCAGTTGAACGGGATCACCCACGTGTTCCATCAAGCTAGAAGCAAAACTTGAATCAAGCAAGCTGTGCTTTAACCGTCATAGTTTTTCAAGCTATTGACGTGGAAACAAAGGTTGTTGCCCAAACAATTGCATTATGATTCATAATGCAACCCAAATGAGTTGCATTATGAATCATAATGCAACTGCTTTTTATAGTGAGAAAAAGTAGGCCGCAGTGACACTAAAACGGCAAGTATAAAATTCAATATTAAAGTGGCAAGTTGCAAAAAATCTTTTAAACATACTGTTTGTTAAGTGGGGTATTTGTGTTAAAATCTTACGATACATAAATTGAAAAAGTGTAGTGAATCCCGCTCGATCCCGTTGTAATTTGCACATGTATCGAAAGGGTGTAAGTTCATGCAAAACATAACGTGGAAATTAGCTGCTAATAGCCGCTATTCTGTATGATCTATCCCCCTAAAGTGTGTATAAAAAAGTAAGAAAAACACTAGGAAAAACATTCCTAAGTCTTTTAAACGAAAAGATAGCCATTTGCTGTCTTCAGAAAAAATGTGTATTTTTGCAGTATCTACAACTTTCCTGAACATTGGAAAACTGGGAAAATTCATTTTAAAAAGATATTTCGAAAAATCGATTTTAAGGGACATATACACCATTTTTGCCCTATAACTTTGTTAAACTGCGAGATAGAATTTTTTGGTCTTCGACAAAGTTTCTTCTAAATACATTATCTACAATGTTTTCTTAGACATTTTTCAATTTTGACGTAAAATAAAAAAGTTATTTTTTTTATCTAAGTGTATACCACCCTTAAGTGAAATTTTGTTACATCAAAATAAAGTACTTGTAAAATGGAGAAACATTGTAGAAGACCACATAACGCTAATTCTAATAGTTTCTGAGTAAATACCCATGTCCCACTTTTTTTGATTTCGTCCCACTGTGCGCCGCCGGCCGGTCGTTGGCGGGCAGTGCAGTGCATGAATACACAGTCAGAGCTAATGTGTTGAGTTGACTTTGACTAGATAGATGGGGCTCACCACAACACAACACCATACGGTCGGTCACTGTACAAAACGGGACGAGATAGCGAAAGCATTCCTCGTGGGATTCTACTAGCACAAGGGATGGGGTGTATTATCCTACCTACTAGCTAGCAAGCCAATAGCTGTCAGTCGTTATCGGTCTGACAGTGTAGCGGATCTACATTCTACACTACACGGACCGCATCGGGCGACGGATTCACGTCCGTCGATGTCGACGTCGTCATCGAGTTGGACGGAGTCAAGAGATTAATTCAAAATTGATATGCTTCAATTTCGGAAGTAGTTTTGCGAGTTTGAATTTCATTTTCGTAATTTGGGACCCGAAACGCATTTGAATATTTATGAGGTGTGCTGTTTAGAATAGATGTAGATATGAAAATGAAAAAAAAAGTAGCTACAGTCCCTTCCTGACATTGACAATATCTGCATCAGAATTTATATTTTACTAGCTGTCCCGGCAAACTTTGTCTTGCCAAGCTGCGGTGGTTTGACAACTGTTGAGGTCATCGCAGCAACGCACTCTAGATTGATTTTATTTTGATCACGCTGAATTTGTTCCCGGCTCATCAAAAATCAGTATATTCACAATTTTCATAATTTTTGATGTTATTTTCGTAACTTTTTCTGCATATAAACACAGCCACCATGAATACGAATCTAACCCTGCATAAGTCATCCTGATCGGTTGAGTCGTTCGTGAGTTTTGTTGCCTCAAAGGGACCTCAAACTCATTTTTATATATATAGACTAGCTGTACCCGGCAAACTTTGTCTTGCCTACTGCGTTTTTTTACGTTTCAAGTTTCTAGCCAAGACAAAGGCCCCGGTCAAAATGTATGGAAGATCAATTTTCAAAAACTCTCAATTTTTCCAGGTTTTTTACCTCATAAACCTTCCTTAGGTGAAAACTAACAGAACAAAACTAAGCCGACCAAAATCGGACCTTCCGTTCGCAAGTTATGCGCGGTCCCACGTATGCCACTGCATTTTTACATATATAGATTTATTTTTTCCAATTGAATTGTGCATTGTGATGAAATTGTAAAGAAATCGCGTTTTTGTGGGATTCGAACCCACGACTCCATATTCGCTAGAACGGCGCTTTAACCAACCAAGCCACAGAATAGGTAACAATATCTGCGGAATAGAAAGCCAAACTGACACCGAGCCCACACCATGAATACTCCTATTTTCACAAATCCATCTCTCTTTCGGCTTAGATACCAATCTCTCAACACAATCAGGTTGTGCCTTGTAAGTATACAAGCGCGAGCGAATTGTTTTCATAATACCGAAACTTATTCCTCGCACTCTGCATACCTTGGCACCAAATCGTATGTGTTTCCGGTGTCTATTTAGTATGCGTCGTGAGCTCGGTTCGATCGCACGCTCAAGCGACCAACTGCGCCGATGGGACACGAGTAGGGTACACATATCTACATATGTTGTCCCAATTTGCTGGTACGTAGAAACTTACTATGAAAAACTTGAAAATTAGAAGACACAGAATGTTGATTAATTGGCAAATAGAAGATATACAATTTTAAAATTCCGTCCATAAAATAAATTTCCTGGAGGAACCTTTGGAGGAGTTCTTTATGAGATTTACAAAAATAGCCGGAGAAAATTCTTATGAAATCGTTAAAGGAGTTCCTACACTGAGGATACTGTTCGTATGTTTTTCATAGTTTACATCTTATGAATCAGTTATTTTTATTTTTTTCATCATTTCATAGTTCTCGTATGCTTTTCATACATTGAAAAGCGAAATCCATAAGACTAGTCGTATGAAAAATCTCATAAGAAGCATCGTATGAAAATCATAAGATGTGTTATGAAACACCATTGCTAAAAAAAAACAACAAAACCTTTTATTGGCTTCTAACCACTTAAAATTCCGAAGCGTCGATGGTCGAATGAGTAAAGCACGCACTCGCCAACCGTGACGTTCCTGGTTCTATACCAGGTGGCGATTTATTTTGATTTGTGCAAAATATTTCATTGAAATATGTATGATAGTCATAAGACATAGTTTCAGTTTTTAAACGTTATCGGTAAGTTTTTCATACCTGAATGTTATGAAATTTATACAGTATGACAATAATAGTTGGCGCTTTAAATCCAAAATCATAGTTCGTTACTATGATTTTCGCAAGAACTTCTTGTGGCAAAAAATCATAGTTGATTCGTATGATTTTCGGAGTTGCAGTATCCTTAGTGTAGGAAACATACTCGAGGAATTCCTTATGATAATTTCAAAAAAAAAGCCGGTGGCAACCCTAAGAAAATTTCGTACAATTAATTTAAAATTGCAGGAGTCATTAGTAAATAGTTTGCCGGAAGAAATTTCTAAGAAAAAAAATGCTTAAGAACAAACGTCTTGAATCTCGCTTCAACAGTGCATTAAAATTTCAGACGCACAAATCTCAAGCAAGGATGGGAAAAAATCATTAATTTATTGCGTATTTCTCACTCACATCCACGCACAATCTGATGCGAGTGTGCTTCTGCCCCAGCCAAGCAAAATCTTTCCACTTTCATTGCCCATTCTTTCTAATCGCCGAGCACCGAGCAACGCAAGCAACGACGGCCGAATGAATCGCTACCAAATCTGAGTGCCGAAGGCGAACGAACCAAGATTGAACGAATGTTTGCGTCCTGAGTCGAGAGCGAGAGCATTCATTTTGGAACGTTCATTTGGCGTTCAGTGGAAGCATTCAGTACTGGGAATTGAATCAGTGAGTGCGTTTTGATTCAATCAGCTGAATGCCACTCGGTAGTTGAGAGAGCGAACGTTCTTGTCGTATACATCGATGCAAGCTGATTCATTTTGCACTCTATTTGTTTCTCTCCTGATTCGCTTCGGTGGCGTCGGTGGCGAGCCATTCGTGTTGCGTTCGTTCCTAGTGCGCCGTGCTCTCACTCAGCATTGGGTTGTTGGCGTTCTTTTTGCTATTTTGCATCGCCAGCATTCGGGTGAGCGAATGAGTTTTCCCATGCTTGATCTCAAGAAGCAAACCTCTTATTGACGAACCAGCCAAGGGCTAAAAGTCTCTTTAATAAAGACAAATCAATCAATCAAGAAGCAAACATCAAACAACAATTTGCTCAAAATTAGAAGCTCAGGTGCGCTAGTTTTGTTCACGAAGAGATTTGTGCCCTCGAAATCGTAAGTATGTGCCAAAGTCGGCGATTGTGGCGGCCATTTTGGGATTCTAACAAGTCTGTCCTTAACTTACTGTCGGAGGAATTTCGAATTCCTAAAATAATTTACCGTAGTAATTTGCAGAGAAATTGCAGGAAGAATTTCTAAAAGAACAGCCAAAGGAACTACTACAGACAAACAGACGTAACTCTAGTGAAATGTACATCGACCACGCATTTAACGATCAACTTAAATCTTCTTAGTTGTGGCTTTCACACTCAGAGGCGCACTCATCGTTTTTCTTTGCGTTTGACGTTTCACACCAGCACCTTCACCGATATTGCACAACGCAGTGTTTCGTGAAACATTTCCACCAGGTGATGGTAGTGTGAACTGGGCGATCAATTTTCACGAAAATTGATCTAGATGTTACGTCTGTTTGCCTGTGGAACTGCAAAAGAATTTGTTGGAGGAATTTCTGAATGATTTGTCGGAACAGGTTTTCCAGGCTGTCTTCTAACCAATTTAGTTCATTTTTTGTATGTGATGAGTCTTTAGTAAGCATTAACTGTGCTAAAATAATTAACTGTATTGGATGCAAGACGGCTCAGGAAAAAAAAAACAAACAGACGTGGTTTTGAGCATTTTGTACAATCATGACCAATTTTCATTCACATAATAGATGGTTCATTTACGCTACAGTTCAAAGTTCTGTAATGATAATTATGAAATTTCGTTAGCAGTTATGATGATCAACTTTGATCAATTGGTTTGAAAGCTACTGGGATTGATAGGGGCGAGTGCTAGTGAATTTCTTTCGTGTTTTTCATGTGCAATGTTTGTCTATTCATAACTTTTGAATTTCACTGCCAATTTTCATGAAATTTTCACAGAAGGTAGTTGATTATGTGTATATTATGCCTGCAAAATTTGATGATCATTGGTAAAGTACTTCCAATATTCCAATCGAATCAATGAAGGGTGCTGACTATTTGCTGTCTGAGGGGCTAAAATTACGTTCAGTCCCAATACATGTTTCGACTACCAAATTGTTGATAGTGCATCGATTTTTTTTTTAATTTTGCCTTTGCAAAAAATGTAGATTGAGAGGTTTGTGTTCAAAATTTCAGCCATTTCCTTTGTCAAATTCAAAAGTTACAGCGCTGACAAGCAAAACTAGGGGCTGTACAAAATTCAATGGCGCACATTGTACTCTTTAATTGCTACAACAAAAAGTACTGCACCAATTCACATGACTTTTGTAGGTGAAATGAACACATCCTAAGATGTTTTTAGGCCAATTTTGAGCAATTTCAATGTATCTATTGCAGAGTTGCAACTGTATTTCTGTGTCCCGATTATTGCGGATACAGACTTTACAAACACAGAAAATCAGACGTAAAACTTAGAACAAATTACAGTGAAAAACATGGTCACGAAAACGTAACCCAGCAAACACATGATCGTAAATGATGTTTCATAGGATGCTAAAGTGGAGGCGATATACGTACACACGAGAAAATGGAAGCATGTACGCATATGGCCTCCACTTTAGCATCCTATGTAACATCATATAAGACTTTGTGTTAGCTGGGAAACGTCCAATAATAAACGTATTGTGGTAGGCCAGGCAACCACCAGATGGCGGTATGTAGTAAGTAAACATCAAACAGGAGGAGAAACGATGGGAGCGCCGCCAATGGTCAATCGACCTGCTATAGAGTATTTCAATCAATCGTTGAAAAGGTAGTCAATGGAGAGTAAGTAGAGTGTGACGTCTGTTTCTTTGTGGCTTAACCTTGTAGGTGATCAACAAACTTGAGAGTGCATACCGCGCAATCCCACAATTCGTTTCCAAGCCCATAACAACAACATCGGACAACAAGGATTTACGGACAACCAATAGCCCATAGAGCAGGACTACTTTTACAGCCGGTAGTTCCACACCGTCGCGTAATCTAGCGAAGTTCGTCGGCATTATCCTACAACAATCCATCGAGGGCCATTATAATAGAAAGGAACAGACAATCAGACGTATCGCTTGGAGCAATTAAAAGCATCGTCACAAAAGTATAATCGCCCAATGCTAATTATGCGGTGTTTCGCCAACCCACTGAGTAGATGGCGGTAGTGAGCAAACGTCAAACAGGAGCAAAAACGATGCGAGCGCCATGAGCGAGAGATTTGCGAACTACAGAATATTTGAAATGTGTGTTAAAAAGGGAAACGATGGGAAGTAGGTAGCGTAAGACGTCTGTTTGTCTGCGATAAAGGATTCCTTTGCATTCTGCAACTTCGTCACCAGTGTGCAGCTGCCAGAGAATCATGTTCTGATCACACTCGACGTCATCGCACTATTAACATCGATTTCAAAACACCTGGTTATCGTCAACAGGAAGAAGTAGGACAAAATCGAGGCGCACACCAGAATCAACCAAAGCCTGTTCGTCGAGATCGTGGAGGTCTGTATTGATTCCAGTTACTTCGTGTACAACAGCAAGTACTACAAACAAAAGTTTGGCACAGCTATGGGAAACCCTCTTTCGCTGATAGTAGTGGACCTAGTAATGGAAAGCCTGGCGGAAGCCAGGAAAGCTAGATTTTGAACTCCCTTTTCTCCGAAAATATGTCGACGACCTCATCACTGCCATCCCCTGGAAAAACTATAGTAGGTGTTAGGCACGTTCAACAGCTATGACCTCCTCATTCAGTTCACACACGAGCTGGAAGTCGACGACAACCGTCTATCGAACACCATACCTGTATGGATATGCTGTTAATACGGAACCAAGACCAGAAAATCACCACAGAATGGTACTCCAAACCCATCGCCAGTAGCAGATTCTTAGATTTCCATTCATATCACCCGATGCAGGTGAAGCTGAACATGGCCATAAACTTCATTGACAGAGTCAACCGACTGGCCACTGGTCTGACAGAGAACGAGCATTTTGAGGTCATGGATACCCAGTTGAAGTTAAATCAATACCCAGCCAATTTACGTCACCGACTGGAAGCTAGAATGAACGAGCGATGTCATCAAAGTCATTCAGATGATGCAGATTAGGAAGAGTTAGAATATACCTACCGATCGCTAGCATACATACCGGAAATATCGAACAAAATCGACAAGCTGCTGAAAAAGGACTACACAAACATAAAATTTGCCACAAACTCTTCAGCAACATCTAAGATCCAACACCCCCCGGACAATAGATAAACATAATCTACAATAGACTTATCCACCGAAGAACCAAATTCATCGCGGTCCGAGAACTTTGACATTAGCGCGGGGCCATTCCCAATCAGAATCGTTCAATTCTGATTGGAAATCGTTCAATTCTGATTGGGAATGACCCCGCTCTAATGTCAAAATTCTCGGACTGCGATGAATTCAGTTCATCGGTGGATAAGTCCATATTCCATGCAAAGGCTGTACACATGCTATGGACTTATCCACCGATGAACCAGATTCATCGCGGTCCGGGAATTTTGACACTAGAGCGGGTCCATTCCTAATCAGAATAGTTCAATTCTGATTGGAAACAGCCCCGCTCTAGTGTCAAAATTCTCGGACCGCGATGAATTCGATTCATCGGTGGATAAGTCCATACACGAGTGCACCGATGAACTGAGTTCATCGCGGTCCGAGAATTTTTACACTAGAACGGGGCCGCTTCCAATCAGAAGTGAACGATTTCCAATCAGAATTGAAGCGAATTGAAGCGAACTGTACCGAGCTAAAGACACACGAAAGTTCTACGAGAAGCTGAACCGCTAGCGCAGAGGCTTTGTGCCACAAGCCGACATGTGCCGAGATAATCACGGAAATATTCTCACGAGCGAGCGTGAGGTGGTCGAGAGGTGGCGGCAGCATTGCGATGAGCACCTCAATGGCGACGATGCAAGTACCGAAGGTGGCGTGGTAACAGATCTAGGAGTATGTGCACAGGACGAAAGACTTCCGGCCCCTGACCTCCAAGTGATTGAGGAGGAGGCTGGCCGGTTGAAAAACAACAAAGCCGCTGGAGCAGATCAACTACCAAGCGAGCTTCTGAAATAGGGTGGAGAAGCACTGGTGAGAGCACTACACTGGGTCATTACAAAGATTTGGGAGGAGGAAGTATTACCGGAGGAATGGATGGAAGGTATCGTGTGTCCCATCTACAAAAAGGGCGACAAGTTGGATTGCGGGAACTATCGCGCGATCACACTACTGAGCGCTGCCTACAAGATACTCTCTCAAATTTTATGCCGCCGTCTATCACCGATTGCAAGAAAGTTCGTGGGGAAATATCAGGCTGGATTTATGAGTGAACGCGCTACAACGGACCAGATGTTCGCCATCCGCCAGGTGTTGCAGAAATGCCGCGAATACAACGTGCCCACACACCACTTATTTATCGATTTCAAATCGGCGTATGATACAATCGATCGAGAACAGTTATTGCAGATTATGCACGAATACGGATACCCGGATAAACTGATACGATTGATCAAGGCGACGATGGATCGAGTGATGTGCGTAGTTCGAGTATCAGGGACACTCTCGAGTCCCTTCGAATCTCGCAGAGGGTTACGGCAAGGTGTTGGTCTTTCGTGCTTGTTGTTCAACATTGCTTTAGAGGGTGTAATTAGGAGAGCGGGGATAAACACGAGTGGAACGATTTTCACGAAGTCCGTTCAGCTGCTTGATTTCGCCGATGATATTGATATTATTGCTCGTAAATTTGAGACGGGCTTGGTGGTCTAGTGGCTACCGCTTCTGATTCGTATGCAGAAGGTCATGGGTTCAATCCCTGGCCCGTCCCTTTTCATCCTACTTTGTATCTTTCTATCCACTTCCTCTCACTCTCTCTCTCTTCTCTACAACTCATGTATATTCATATGTTCATAGCCATCGCTAGAACCAGAAACGAATTGGAAAAAAGTCGTTTCCCTCCCTTCCAATTTCCACTCACAGCACAGTGTATATAACGCCTACAAGTTATGCAACCAAAGCGTGCTGTGCCGCTTGACCTTATTCACCTCATTCACCACACAATCTATACACTATAAAAATAACCCCTATCCATGGATCGCATCACCGACCCAACGGTGACTCCCAGATCTCCCATCCTTTCCGACTAACAAATACCCCAGTCCGTGCTGGGTGTGGGGATGCAGAGGTGATCTCGGTCTTTAGTAGCATCAACCAGCACACTCTAACATTCCTTTCCCTTCCCAACTGACTATAAGGACGTGGCCGGCGCCGGTATTGATCCAAAATGTATGAGCTGCTAGAATTGCACTTTGAGAATAAGTGGAGTGTCCCAGCCCTTATTCATTTGGATCTCAGTGCAATTGGTACCAGCTCAGATCAATAACGGAGTAGCAACCATTGACATGTATAGTCAGATTTGATCGTTGATGATCGTTGATCGTTTGATCGATATTGCTCGTAAATTTGAGACGATGACGGAAACGTACATCCGACTTGAAGAATTCGTGTACTTGGGCTCACTGGTGACCGCCGACAACGACACCAGCAGAGAAATTCAGATACTACTCAGAGCTTACTTTGGACTCCGCAGAACTGTACGATCGAACAAAGTTCGCCGTCACATGAAGCTAGGTATCTACAAAACGTTGATTAGACCGGTAATCCTCTATGGGCACGAAGCATGGACCCTACGTGCAGAGGACCAACGCGCCCTTTCGAACGGAAGGTGTTGCGTACCAACTACGGCGGAGTGCAGATGGAAGACGGGACTTGGAGAAGGCGAATGAACCACGAGCTGCATCAGCTGCTGAGAGAACCAACCATCGTCCATACGGCGAAAATCGGGAGGCTACGGTGGACGGGTCACGTCATTAGGATGTCGGATAGCAACCCGACTAAAATGATTCTCGAGAGTCATCCAAGCGGCACAAGAAGACGTGGTGGGTCGACCAAGCGGAGGACGATCTGCGGACCCTATGCAGAGTGCGGAACTGGAGACAAACAGCCGTGGACTGATTGGAGTGGACTATGTACAGCAGAGGCCACCAGGCCTTAGACTGATCGGTAAGGTAAGTAAGCTTGAGCTTGATTGACCGCTCGAAGATGCTACGCCAGTATCGCCCGAACAGCTATACTCACACCAACGAGATATTATTTGCTAGAGACTAGGCAGGCGGCTTCAGCAGAGTGGCCAGCGAACCGGTAAAACCGGGAGAACCGGGAAAAAGCCGGGAATTCGGAATCACCGGGAAAAAACCGGGAAATATTCGGGAATTCAGATTGCCACCGGGAAAATTTTGCATTTCCAGGAATAATTGCATACTGCTCTATTATTTCTAATTATTAATCACTTTTTTATCATCCATGAAAATAATCTGTAATGCCAAGCTTGTTGCTGGTTTAACAGAAGTTGCAATATTTCGATATATTTTATTGAAAATACGACTTGCGTTATATTTAGATGTTGAGAATTTTAAAATCATAATATCGGTTGCTGAAGTCGATCTGTTAAGTCATTAAGTCAAAGTTATAACTGTTTTTATTCTTAGTTTTCAGCAAATCAAGAAGAAACAATGATTTATAATTCCTGCTCAATAATGTACACTCAGAAAAAAATACATATTAAATATAACAGTTCTGCACTTAAATTAAGACCAGTTGCTTCTTCACTTAAAAACTATGTGCAGCGCTATTGAATCTTTTTCGATTCAATCATGATAGAACTTATGTGCGACGCTTTTGGTTTTCAATCGTTTAGAATATGAGTTACAATGGAACAAATAATAAACGCATTTCCACGTGGGAGTGGCTTCAAAATGTAAATAAATGCAAAATTTGAAAATTTTTCAATGGAGCTTATTGTATTTCACGAGAAAACTACCAGACACTAAACACTAGAGCTATTATAAACGGAAAGGCTGAAGTGATCCCGTCGTGGACGCCACCGTTCCCGAGACCGTTCCTTCAGCACTTGGGAGAACCACCGGATGCTGGTGTCGGCACGACGACTGTTTCGCTGCAGAAGTTCGTCATTTTTGTCGCTACAAAATCTATTGATTCCGATGCTGCAATATAGGATTTAACTGAATGTTAACCCTTAACATGTTGTAAAGAAAGAATTATGTACTTACATTCGAAAATATTTGACTGATTGATTTCAACAGCACGTTTTCGTGCAAAACAGTCGTCTCCTGTGCGCGCCATTGGGGTTTCTTGTTGTTTGGCTTGCTTTTAAGTTTTATATACGACCAGTTACTTTTTATGCTGTTACACTTGGAACATATTCTAGTAATAATATAAATCATATGTCTTACTTATAGATTCCATTACTTGCACATAAACGGATGATTCTCTCTCGCCAGCAATCTATGTGGTTAGCGCACACAGAATTTATCAGTCGATTAATTTGAGTGTAAAGAGTTTCAGTAAACTTTAGTAAAGGGCAATCTTCCTCTGAATTAGTCTTGTATCGATGTCACCAAAATACAATAATGCTACAAAAACTAACAAGGGCACTCACATGTTTCTTTTCACTTGTCTACATCAAATTGAAATTGTGGGAAAGGTATTTTAACAACAGCAACAAGGAATTCATGAAAGACAGACTAAATGGAGTAAATAGGACGTTGTCGTTGGCTAAATTTTAACAACAGTTATGTACAAATAAACTGAAACCTAGAATCAGTATTTTTACTTGGCCAAACGTAATTCTAAGCAGTTTTTTTGGCAAGTGTTACTAAAACAAATAATGTTATTATATGGAACATGAGAGACGAACACAAAACAATAAAGCCTATAGGCTTTCTGAAAAAAAATGTAAAATTGTTAAAAGGAATTAACGATTGCTCAAAGGAATTCAGCAATAAGGCCAGTTTCGTGTTCAAAAGGAATTTAGACCAATTCTTGGAATAAAAATTTCACAGTGACAGCCATTTGAATTGTCATTCCTTCGCAACTGCGTACTGCGAAGAAAAACGGTTTCTTGGGCGATTCATGCAAGAATTTCTGTAATATAATTGCTTTCCATCAAAAGTTTGAATATTTTTCAAAGAAGCCTGTGTGCCAAAAATGGCTGAATCTGAACATCTTCAAAATTTTAACACAAGTATCAGTCATACTGTATCAATTCTAGTGGAAATGATGTTTTGACGTTCAAACTAAAAATGAGAAGAAATGTGAAAGTACTTTACAGTTGCAAAAATGTACATGTACAGTTTTTACAGAAACCTACGTTTCATTGGCATTGCAAAAAAATGTCATCAAGAATTAAAATTCTTAAGAGATTATTTCTGAATTTTACCCAAAAGAATCTCGTGAAGTTCACCCAGGAGTTTAATTGAAAATTCAAACATATGTTAGTTCTGAAATTTACCCTGGAACAGCTCCTGAACCGATAGGGATTATTTTATTCAACACAAGTAAACAAACAAGTAAAACCGGGAAAAAATTGAAAATTTCGGGAAAAAACCGGGAGAAAACCGGGAAATCAAAATCTGAAATTCACTGGCCACCCTGCTTCAGTGTGTTGGTGATTTTTTTTATTTTGTGGTGATTATGGCGCCTGCCACGTCAGCTTGCAGGTCAATGTGTGAGGAAGGGGAAGGAATTGTTGATTGTAATCGTTTGAATCCACAGCAGACCGAATGTACCTCTGCGTCTGCACAAATTTTTGCGGATGTCGAAGTGTTGGTGAGATATGGTTGGCAAAGGGTTCACACATTGGTGCGTGGATGCCAGGCGTAAGGTGAAAGATTAGTGTGTTTAGTACTCTGGAGATAATGCGGCACAGTTCGCAGATACAAAGTACAAAGTAGGAGAAAAGGGACTGACCAGGGATTGTACCCAGGACCTTCTGTATACGAATCAGCCACTAGTCCACCAAACCCTTCTGTTTACTATTCAATGTCAGCAATGTCGTCAAAAATGTTCACGAATCACAAAGAGACATGGTGAGGATAAAATTTTTAAAGGGTTCTGATCTGAATGCTTTTCAAGGTACCAAAAACCAAAACCAGAATTACCCAATTTGGGAAGTCACTGCACCTTCAAATGTGCACCATTTTCTCACCCTCGCACCGTTTTGAAACCGATTTCCCCAAATGGACTGCGGCGGCGATGTTTTGTTGTGTCTGACCCGGCTGCGGAAACGTGATGCATTTGGTTTTGTTTCCAACATTTGTTCGTTGGACTACATATAGCTGGGGCTCTTTAAACGGTGCGATGGCGCGACGACCGCGCCGTCGATGTCGATATCCGTGATGCAAACTATATGTAGGGGAAGACGGGGTAAGACGGCCACCCTAAGCCATAAAAATCATAACCTAACACTGACAATGAATTACACTAGTTTCAACACAGCATATCATTTTTCGAAGTGTTGGGCATGCAGGAAAATTATTTTTCGATTTGTTCTGTTGAAACGTTTATAATTTTGAGCTATTTGAAAATTTGATTAAAAAGCACTTTATTTTTTGACGACGGGGTAAGACGGCCCACCAGCGGGGTAAGAAGGACCATCACTATTTTTTAAAATAATAGTGATTAGAAATGTTTGAATTCCATACGTTGAAATAAGATATGACTCCTTCAAGTCCCTCACATGGAAAATTGGTTAACATAATTGCCCGG